>NW_026103130.1:0-1052 GCF_025091365.1 Daktulosphaira vitifoliae
ATAATTATGATTAAAAACTGTAATTTATTGAAATTTTCTTAAATAAAATTTTATTTAAAACATTTTTTTCAATGCTTCAAAAAAAATTTTAATTTTTAGGAATTAGCAATTCCTATTTAAACACTACATTCTATATTTGTGATATTATTATTTTTTTGTTTCCGTAAAATGTATAGAAAATAATTTCATAAAGCCTATAATTCTAGAAGATAATAAAATATTAGATCAAAAGTCTTAGATAATATTATTGTGTAGTATAAATTAAATTTATATTTATTTACCTTCGAGAACCAATTACCTCCGGGTATGACTGTTAAGTAAATATTGTGTGATAACCATAAAATTGCGAAAATATTTAATAAAAACATCTTATAAAATCAACTAAAATCACTCAAACCACGTAAAATTTTAAAATATATTTTATAGCTGAATTTTTCATTTAAATATAAGTATTAGGAAAAGACATTTTACTTAAAATTTGGCTCCATTATTTTGTTATGTAAACATTAAACAAAAATTTACAAAAATAAAATACAAACATTTACCTCTATAAAAAAGAATATGCTTGTATTGATTGAGTTAATATTTTTTTTAATTTTAGACAACATTCATTTATAAATGTATCTTGTCTATTTTACTCTTTAAAACTATATAAAAAAAATATGTATACATTTAGACATTAAACAACTTATATTTTGATCGAAAAGAACAATAAATTTTATTTAGTAAATTGTATGATAAAATTTCAGTACGATACAATGAAAAACTGTAACATAGTGAAGATTTGAGTGATTAAAATTGAAAGAATTGCGGCAACAATCCAATAAATCAACTTTTTTTCAAAAACCACTTTTTAATAAAAATATTTTAAAGGAAATTATTCTTGATAATTAGAGGCAACAACCATATTGATTATGTCTAAATNTATAATTAGAGGCAACAACCATATTGATTATGTCTAAATTCATATAGTTGTTACAAAAATAAATTTAATTTTTTTTGTTATTTGCTGCAATAACAAGATTAGTCCAGTTTTATCTTGTTGTTACAGC
>NW_026103131.1:0-1052 GCF_025091365.1 Daktulosphaira vitifoliae
TACCACTAAACAATTCCTTGAGTACTAATGCTAATTTGATTCATTAAGTTATTTCTCATAATAAAACTTTGATGTAATTTAATACCTAAAATACAATTTAACGAAAACATTAATGACGGTTAATATATTTATTAGTTTCATTGGCGCTAATTTAAAGGGTATTTTAAAATTCAAATAAAGACACCATGTCATTTTTTTATCATTTTGAAAAATATTAACATATAATAAAAATATTGCTAACAATGAGTATTAAATTTAAAATTTTCTCAAATTTGATGTTAAACTAAACCAATTTTTTTTTAATTTCATGTAGTGTATCAAACAATTTAGAACTTTTTCAACTTAACTTTTGAAAATGTTCCTGAAATATTGACACTTTTTTATATATCTCAAGTTAAAGCTAATGTAATATACTTTATTAAGGAAAAAAAAATTTCGGACTTTATTAAGTCTTCGCGGTGAAAATTCTCAATTTTTTATTGTTTAACTTTATATTTTTATAACTTTTTGAAAAATGTATGTATCAATACAATTTTTTCATCAGAAGTAGTGTTTATATACATCTTTCATTCGACATACTTTTTTTTTAAATCGGACCATTTACCTATATACGAGGGGGGTTCAAATCTAAAAAATGCATGTAGAAAGTAGAACTTTTTCAACTTAATTTTTAAAAATTTTCCGGAAACTGTGACACTTTTATATAAATCTTAAATTAAAGCTTATGTAATATACTTTATTATGAAAAAAAATTTTTGGACTTTATTTTGTTTTCATGATAAAAACGGACATCAAAGTTAATAAAAAAATATTCGATTTTTGTAATACGATTATTTTTTATATTTTAACTTTATTAAGCTATAACTTTTTGAAAAATNGGACATCAAAGTTAATAAAAAAATATTCGATTTTTGTAATACAATTATTTTTTATATTTTAACTTTATTAAGCTATAACTTTTTGAAAAATGTATGGATCATTATATATTTTTAAAATTAGTACTATTTATATTGATATATTATTAATATTGTATATATATTCATATATTACAC
>NW_026103132.1:0-1051 GCF_025091365.1 Daktulosphaira vitifoliae
AGCAGCTATAATTGAGATGATTATTCAATTAAGAGAATAGATGTTTTAAAAATATTGGTTTTTTATAAACACTATTATGATACATGCAATGTTTTAAAATATTTAAATAAATATTTTAAAACAATCCGGTTGATTAAGAAATTTCAATGTTAAAAATTTATCTAAATCTCCTTTATAATTAAAAAATAGTTAATCAATCAATTGAAAAAGTAATTTTTTTTTATTTCCAATTTAACATAATTATTATTTTGAATTTTTAATTTCATCTTAAAAAGTAACTATAATATTATTAAAAAATAAATTACCCTAAAACACTATTTCTACTTTTAACATTTTTTGTATGAAGTTTCTATTGTTAACGAATCAGATATTATTTGAAAGTTTTATAGCTCTAAAATTAAAAAATTCATAGATGTACGTATTCAATTCACTTAATAAATTATAATTCTCTAATTATCGCAATGTCTCAATATTTTAACATACATAGTGTTCAGTAAGTAAGAAAACGAGTTTCTGTTGTTCTCATTGTTTGTAACAATTGACCTGTTTCCTTACTTGATAAATTTGTTTTGATCAATTATTTATTTATTATTTGACGTTTTATACAAATTATAATAGATAAACAATCTGACAAAACTAGAATAAAAGTTTTGTGCAAGTGAAATTAATTCCCCTTTCTAATTTTTATTTCATATAAAAATATGTATAATTTACCTACCCTTATCACGCCTGTGAATTAACTTTAGAAACTTATCATGTTTAATTTATAATTTATATAAAATTACATTTTTTATTTTAACCTACTTTAATAATTTATAACTTTTATTATAGTAGTTAGATTTATAAATAAAACATACGTTAATATTATAGATGAACCAAAGCAACCACCAAAGTTACTAGTAAAAAAAATGAAGTATTCAGCTGGCGATCACATTAATGTTAGTTGTATTACGACTGAAAGCTATCCTGCCGTTAATGTTACGTGGTTCGTAAACAATCATACGGTAATTTTTTATCAGTAAATCATTAAACATAGTTATTTTTATGCAAA
>NW_026103133.1:0-361 GCF_025091365.1 Daktulosphaira vitifoliae
GATGTTTTAACGAAGACGTTTTTTATTACTACTTGGTAACTGGAATAAAGTGATGTCGTACGTTGGTAGTACCGTGACGTAAAGTAACTCAAATAAAAAGAATAGAAGTAAAAATAGATTAGGTTGCGGGTGAGGTGAGTTACTATCAGTGTTGAGAAGGAACTGGTTCCAAAAGGAACGGATTCCTGGAACGAGTTCTTTTTGAAGGAACGAAGCTAGGAACTGCTTCCTTTTAAAATAAAGGAACGAGGAAAATGAACAAATTCCATTTTTTAAGGAACGTGAACGGAAATTACAGTTCCTAAAAATTTTTATAAACATGTTTTAGTGTAGTTTTCTTCGTATCTAGACATTAAAATAT
>NW_026103133.1:691-1051 GCF_025091365.1 Daktulosphaira vitifoliae
ACAATTTTTTAAATAACTTGGTTACATAAAAGGAACGAAGAGTGGAACGAGTTCTTATTTTGGAGGAACTGGATCTGGAACAAGTTCCTTCTTAATATAAAGAACTAGGATCTGGAACGAGTTCATATTTTAGAAAATGAACGGGGAACGGAACGAGTTCCATTTAAAAAGGAACTTTCCCAACACTGGTTACTATATATTTTTAATAATGATATTTTTCGGGTATGAGTACGAAAGTTTATGAGAATAATGAAAAGTAATAGAAAGACACAGTGATCGTTTAGTGATCACTTAATCTTTCTATGTTTTTACTTTAACTTGTTCTTACTTTTTTTATCCCTCTTATATATTCCTATTTTG
>NW_026103134.1:0-1051 GCF_025091365.1 Daktulosphaira vitifoliae
AGGACAGTATCTAGAGATTTAGTGTATCTGTGTCGTAGTACACCGTTGTATACGTCTTTTATGTGGGGTCGACTGACAAGAGTATGTCTAATACAATAATGGGTCCAAAAAGACAATTTTCCCTTATAAGATCATTTGGCCGAAAGTTTTTCGCCATCATAAATCATGATTAACCACTAGTAAGTTTATCGAAAAGCTAAAATTGAGAAAAAAATAGTGACAGACTGTATTATGATGTAGTTAAATACAGAATAATATTTATAACCTAAACGGGGTTGAATTCGTTCAAAGATTGTTAAGACAATTGTTAAACCACGAAGGTGTAAAAAATAGTTAAAAAAAAATAGACTGTTGAGAATATTTTAACACATTTTCAGCTTTCAAAACAATTTTGGTAATATATTTATTTTGCCGAGTTAATAAAAATACGTTGTTTTTTTATTTTTTCAAAAATGTCTAAAATGAAATGATGAGCAAAAAAAAATATTCAAAATATGGAATTTTGTTTATTTTTCTACTATCTCCCCCCATTTTAAAATTCTGGTTACGCCACTGTTTGTATTAAATGTAATAACAATATCAAACATTATTTAGATACTAACTTTATAAACAACTTATTAAAAATATAAAATAATTGAAAATTTAAAACAAAGAATTTAAAAAAAAATTAAATTACCAATGTTATTGTTAGTTTAACTTTGACTAATGCAATATTTTTGAAAATAATAAAATAAATTACAATTTTTTCTTTTCAAAAGTTAATAGTATCATGCGTTCTATAACTTTCAAACAAAATTTCTCCCTATTCCCCTATCCCCTTATAATTTACAACTTTTTTTTTGAAATAGAAACTTATATTAACTAATATAAACTCATATTAATTTATAGCTTAGACACAAGAAAATGATTTAATTAAAAAATTGACTGTTAGCTTCGATGCGAAGTTGAGAAGGTATTGGTTTTACTAAGATGTATTTTTTTTTTGTGTCTGTTACCACTTTTTCTCAGCTCTCACCGAACCGATTTCTTTCAATGATACGTCAAAAGATCA
>NW_026103135.1:0-1051 GCF_025091365.1 Daktulosphaira vitifoliae
AAAAATAGGTATATTCTTTATTCAAATTTACTAAATTAAAAGTTTGCCTCACCACTTCCGAGACCCACGAGCCGCCACTGCTAAAAGGTACATTCTATAAGACTGTAGTGAGACCAGCTATGATGTATGGTTCAGAGTGTTGGGCAGTTGACAAGAAAGTAGAGCCGAGAACGAGTGTAACAGAGATGAGAATCCTTAGATAGATAACTGGAATGACTATAAAAGATAGGATAAGGAACGAGCATATAGGAGGGAGTATAGGTGTAGCGTCATTTGTGGGAGAAAATAGACTTAGATGGTTTCGTCCTGTTATGAGGAGAGAAGAATCGGAAACTGTAAGAACAATTATAGAAATGAATGTTGAAGGAAGAAGAGGTAGAGAAAGACCAAAAAAGAGATGAAGGTATGTAATTGAATGCGATATGAGGACGACTGTTGTGAGAGTAGATGATGTGAATGATCGTGTCAAGTCACTAGTGATAAAAATAACACCCACGTTTCACCTCCAGCTATATCTATAACATGCTAATAACTTCCAAAATACTGGTCTAAAAGTTGTTATCGACTCGTTGATTTTATTAATTAAATCATCTTATTATATTTATGTTTCTTTAAATGAACAACCAACCATATTTCAAATCCTTCCCCACCCTCTTCAGAAATATCTATAAATCGTGGTCGAACGTAAGAAAACTCCTATTGTGTTGTCGTATGTCTGAATCGTGTGTGATTAGTGAAGTATATTAGTGCGATGTTTAATATGAACATAAGTGCAGGTGTAAAAAATGTTAAATTATCGACGCGGTATCCATCTCAACCCGATTTTGTTATGCTGGGAACATCTGTATTCAATTTGAGTTTTGTAGATAGAAAATTCATACACATCGGTTGCACATGGATTAACGATCGTTATTCACCAGTGATAATAATAATAACACAGACTATGTATTTATGGATGGACATCTTTAAATTTACTGATTTTTTACATTTAATCGATGAAATGATATCGTTCATGGATGATTCATGTAAATCAAAAATTTATCTAAACACA
>NW_026103136.1:0-1051 GCF_025091365.1 Daktulosphaira vitifoliae
ATTTTACTCTTCATAAATAATACAAATTATTTTTATTATTATATTAATAAGTATTGATAATATAATAAAATATAATTAATAGATTAATTACATTTTATTTTCTTATTACATTAAATAGAAAAATTTATCTTATCATTAACTTTAAATATTGTTAAGCTCAATTTATGGAACATTCAATATCAAATTTTTTGAGCAGAATAACTTTAACTAAATTAAAATTAATATTTAGAAATATATAAATAAAGTACTGAAAAAAGAACAAATTTAATCTTTGGTGAAAATTTTATTTTAGTAATAAAATTCTTAAACGGTAATATTGGATTACTCACAAAATCTGAAATCGATAAAAAACGATTTTTAGCTTAAATGCGAACCTGAGCAGATATTAATTTTATCATGATGTGTTTATTATTATTTTTTTTGTGTGTGTCTATCGCTAATTTTTCTTAGCTTTCACAGAACCGATTTTTCTCAACGATACGTCAAAAGATCACAAATCGTATCTAGTTGAAAACATTACCCTTAAACATTTCCCTCATTCTCCATAAATGATGTAAAACATTCCGAAAATTACGATTTTTAAATTCGGTAAATTTCGACATTTTTTTCACTTTTTTTGCTTAAAACTACTATTACTTTTTGAATAATGAACAAATAACACATAACTTTTTTATATTGAAATCAAGTAATTCCCTTTTATTTGATATAATATTTTTGAAATGTTGACCCTTTACTTGTTCACAGGGAGGGATTCAAAATAGTAACTTTTTTATAAACATAAACTTTTCAACTTAAATTTTGATAATGTTCCGAAAATACTGCGTCCTTTAAACGCATGTCGAATTAAAGCTTATGTTACTTACCATAAATTCAAAAAAAAAAATTTCTTCCGATGCGTCGATTTATCTTTTACGTACAAACGGCTACCGAAGTTTAAAAAATGCTATTGTTGTGTTAAAATTTTCGATTTTAAATGTTCAACTTTAAATTGCTATAACTTTTTGAAAAATGTATGGATCAACACAAATTTTTGTTTCTAAATCCATTATAC
>NW_026103137.1:0-1051 GCF_025091365.1 Daktulosphaira vitifoliae
CTGTATAAATTATTGACGGTATTTTAGTGAGATAACAATATTGATAAATATTGATTTGGGTTTTGATGGCTAGTTAATTAGATAGAAAAAATTTAATGTCTCTTATTAATATTCTTCTTTAACTGATAGACTAAGTTGTCCTAGCTTTACAAGAAAACATAAAAACAAGCCATTGAAAATTTAATACAATTTTATTTGGCTTAGTTTATCTAAAGTTTAGTTTCGCCTATAATATTGATATATTTTAAATTTTGAGTTTATTGATATATTATGTTTCATAAAAGTAGAAATGACGGTAATTTAAATTATTATAGATCTTATAGTTAATGTATCTAAAATGAGTAACATTTTGAAACTAACTGTTGAACTTAGCCTTACTAAACTTTTTAAAATTAAACTAATTTAAAACTTTTAAAGAAAAACTAACAAATATACGAAAGTTGAAACTTTATCCCAAAAATTTAGTTGTTTGTTTTATTATCTAAAAGACGCATCGTACATAATGTAAATGGTACACTGACAAAATCATTTTATTCCGGTTCCGGATACGTCTAACGAAATTAAGTCTAAAGGTATTCTAGTTAGAATAACAATAGTACTCGAGTACTGAATATCATCTCTGAAACAATATAATTTTGTAAAATGGTAACTATTAAAAACTGAAAATAATGTTAATATATAAATTTAAAAAATATTAGGATAATTGTTATATTTTAATGTAAAATGACTCTACTGAAAAGTAAATTACTACAAATTAATTTATGATTGCTAAGATTTAAACGATAACGATAAAAAGAAATTTTCTTTAATAAAATAAAAACATAACTCATCAGTTTATTAAATTCAACGCTAATCACTTCAGGTCCTATCAACTAGACTACATTAGAAATGTAATGACAGCATAATCAATACTTAACATTAAACTTAAAACGACTTTAGATATTGACAACTTCACTTCCGAAAGATATTCAAAAAGCTGCAAAAATGTTTTCCTAACCCACCAACATAAAACATACTAAAGATATTCTAACTCCTGAGCTTAGATAATTAA
>NW_026103138.1:0-1051 GCF_025091365.1 Daktulosphaira vitifoliae
ATAAATTTTTTTATTGATGAGAACAATAGCATACCAAAAATTTTTCAATTTAAAATAACTTTAAAATTTTTTTTAATTACAAACTCGGTATTGATTTTTTACTAGTTATATTACCATATTAACGAAAAATAGGTTAATTTGTTGTTAAAAGAATAAAAATAAATTGAATTTACATAAAATCTAAATATCTTAGTTAAGCTAAAAAGTTTAACTTAACTTTAATTTATTAATTCGTTCATTTCCAGTCTTGACAATAGTTCATTGTTAAATTTGAATTATTAAAATATACTTATGGTTTATTTTTTTAGTACAAGTAAGTTTGGAATGTACAAAGTTGATTTCAAAGATCCTCGTCGACCTCGCACAAAAAAACCATGTGTAAAGTATTTCCAATACGTTTTCCAAAATAAGGCTTTACCAGATAATTATCTGATTGCTTAAATACTTAGATTGTGTTTGTTAATTTTTTTAATGTAATTTAAAATTATTTTTGTTTCAATTTGGATAATAAATATTGTAAATCTAATAATTATAGTAATTCGTATAAAAAAAATATTAGTAGTACTACTTTGTATACATATTTTAGTTAATATATTATATTTTTTTTCTTAATATTTATTGTAAAATGTTAATTTAAATTACTATCTTTTTCCGTAATATCAAACTATATATAGTATATACTGATATACTACATATATAACTCGTAGTTTGATTTTCTATGAGACGCTTACAATGCAAGTGGTATATATAAAATTTAAAAATATTGATTTAAGTGAGCATTTGAACGATCAATTAAAAATTCTATGTAGAAAGAAAACAGATTAATATCATGAAAATATGAAATGTGGATAATCTTTTACATGGTATTATATAGAAATAAAAACTTTGGTTTCTCAAAATTAAAATGTCACTTATAACTTTTGCGCGTTATAGTGTAATATAATAAAATTATAATATAACAAGTCTTAATAGTACACAGGTACCAATCAGTTTGGATTGCAGTTTATTCATATATTTCCTATTTATGTTACTTTACAAAATATAAAAAAAA
>NW_026103139.1:0-1050 GCF_025091365.1 Daktulosphaira vitifoliae
ACAGTAATAAAACATGATAAAAACAGTAATTTTTCAATTGTGTAATAAAAAATACTAATAAATAAAATAATTTTACCCTAATTCTTGTTTAGTATTTTATTATTAAAAATAAATATTTAAAAAATTAAAATATATATGCCAAACTGTTTAGTTTCTTCGATAATTTAACATAAAATTAAATAATTTTTCAATCACATAAAAAAGTGAATTCAACTTAATACAAAAAAAAATTATAAAAGTTATAGTCAATATACCCGTCTCATTTCCATTTGTCTCGATGTTAGGTCAGTGCATTAAGGGCGCGGTTTTCAAGGAAAAAGTCTTCCCCTTGAGTTTCCCGGCAAACATTTCCTTTAGACCTATTCCATTTTAGTACTATACATTGTCAAAACGAAAAAAAAATCGACAACTTCCTCACTACACATTTGCAACAAATTACACCACACCCTCTTCTATATCATTGATTATAAGAATATTTTTGACGTGTATATACTTACTCTAATGTATAGTAAGAAGTATGTACAATTAACATGGTAGCAAACCTTTATTAACGTCTAGGTGAACCATACTATTTAATTCAATTGAGCTTGTTTAATTTGTAACTATCGACCAAAGAGAAAGTTGAACAAAATTTATAAAAATGTTTATTTGGTTTTCAATTAAAATTGACAGGTCCTTATCGCGACACTCGTTAAGTTATTATTGCCACCGAATTTTACCACTTTTTCGGCAAGTTGGTTATTAGTTAAATCATTCAAATTGATAACAGTGTTAACTCTGAACAAATAAAAACTGCAATAGAATAACGACACGGAGTAAGCGAATAATAATACAAATCACTTTATACAAAATTCAGATCTAACGGCTTCATAGAAAAACGATTTAGTCGACAACATAAAAATTATACAACCGGCAAAATGTGACCTAATAAACCTCATCTTTGACACACCCACTTTAATGGATTTTATAAACACTGAGAACATTTACGATTTTAATTCTATAAGACATGTTAACTTAATAAAATAGCTGTAATATCATAGCCATTTTTTT
>NW_026103140.1:0-1050 GCF_025091365.1 Daktulosphaira vitifoliae
AAACATGATAATGTTATGTCGATAACGCTTTCTCCAGTTTTTTTGTTGAACTAAAAATATCAATTATAATTGTTCTCAAAATTTATGAATCCAGCTCTCACCTTAAACATGAACAATAATAATAAGCGCATTAGGATGAACATATTACGGACTATTGAAAGACAATATAATTATAATGAATTATGATTGACAATAACGTCAAGAACTTTCCTTTCTTTGAAAGACGACGTAAATACCATTAAATATATAAAATTGTTATTAGAGATTAAATGAAGATTACTATACAATAGTTTAATTATCATAATACACACTTAATTTCTAGATGGAACTATATTTTTATGACATTTCTTGCCAAATTTAGTAATTTATGAATACTTTACCAATATTGAGAATAGTTGATAATTTATTTGACTTGGTTCTAAGAAATGTTACACACAACCAAGAACTATTTTAAAAAGGTTGAAACCAAATTTTGTAAATTTTTATATGAATACTTAATACTAATTTACAAGCAAAGAAATAATTTAAAACAATATTTAATTATTTAATAATAATTTATTCATAGCAACCCTTGATATTATCTTAAAGAAAAATAAACATAGTTGATATGCAAAAACTTAAACTTGATTAAGACAACTATTTTTAGCTTTCATAAATAATAGAAATACAAATGTTATGAAAAAATTAAAAATATTATTTTTAAATAAATATTGTGAAATATATATAATATAATAATTCAAATTTCTTTACTAAAAAAACAGCGGTTAACAAACGATAATTTATCACTACAAACAACAAGATTTAATTTAATGTTCGCAAAATATCAGGGTTACTTATCAATACTCTAGAGGTTGTAGGAATAAAATATTTGAAAACAATTTTTTTCCAAAAACTACAGTATCTATATAGCATTACTATTATCTAATTCTATCAACGCTTCTATTAAATTTTAAACCATAAATGATATTCACTTACCAGTACGTTTTTAGTTGTCCAGCATTGAAATTTCCGAATACGTTCTGTTCTGCGCACTATCTACTCAATGTTTTT
>NW_026103141.1:0-1049 GCF_025091365.1 Daktulosphaira vitifoliae
ATTGACTAAATAATAACAAAATCCTTATAATTAATATAACAATTATTTCTGTTTGATTTTTATGTTATGTATGAATAATAAATAAATATATTTTAATTTGAGAAATACGTAATAAGCAGAATATATGATTGGCAGTACATCAATAATAATAATTATTATAACACCAAGAGTTGCATAGAAATGCAGTTACTAAGACTTTTGTTTAAAGATTTATAACAATAATATGTTTTCATCGAAATTTTGTGGTTTCCTTATAAATTTACTGTTAGTAGTAATTATATAAGTTTCTGATCACTCATTTTGTTACTTAATTTTGAGGTGGAAAAGAAATTGAAATAATTATAAATTTATATTTAATGTAAGTTGAGTGTATATAACTTTTATAAAAACTGGTGGACTCATTACTATAGCTTACCCTTGTAAGGTATTAAAAAATAAACAAAAAAAAAAATGTGTACATAAAAATAGCATGTTTATTACACTATAATGTTAATTTAATTTTAATTTTGAAATCTGTCAACGTGATCAAAGTGACACATTTTGTCGATATTTGTTTTCTTCCTCACCCAAAAAATATATTAGAATAAATCTACCGAATTTTTTTCAAAGTTTATTTAAGAAGTTCTAACGAATTATTTAACTAATCTATGATGACAGGAGGAATGAAGATTTTCTAAACGGAAATTTATATCATAATTTATTTCATTTCCACCCCCACCGTAATAGCTGTCCCTATTAAATTGACCCGTGCTTCTGTTTTTCCATCTTGTATTCCAATTTCTTCGGTTTTTTCTTACTTTGTCTATCTATCTTTGATTTGGTTACTTGGCGGTCTTTTCTCAATGAGTTTCCATTTTATATTCTGCATTAATTAGATTATTCGACCTCGATACATGGTCAGCCTATCCAGTTCTTCTGTATTGTAATACTGATACTATGTCCGTTCTTTATAAAACTGTGTAATTCTTTTTTTATATTATATTATATTCTATTTGTAATATTATTTTTAAAGATTGCTATTTTATCTTTATCTCTTTTAGTTGTGGCCA
>NW_026103142.1:0-1049 GCF_025091365.1 Daktulosphaira vitifoliae
CTTAAGAAATAAAATCCTAATACACCCTCAGAATGTTGACTCAACGAAGACTCGTACAAAACAATTTAACCATTTAAAATATCTAACAATTTTTTAATTTATTATTAAAATCAATTATAAATATCATTGAAATAAGACAATTTCATTGGATTTGTTTTTTTTTTCATCTCAAAAATTTGTCATCAAAGTATAACAATATATATATTACTTAAAAAGTAAATATAATGTTCAAATAATTTGTCTATATTTGTAATACTCTTCTATTAATTATTATGTTTTTAATTTTTCGGGGAAATTATTGCTTAACGTTATTATTTCTCCATGCTTCGCATCATAGAATGATGACAAATTTTAATATTATTATATATGTTTAAAAATCAGATAATAATTTGTTATGAATGGAGATTCCGTTTGAAGAATCGGTCTTGACTCGTGACTATCAATAACACGTGTTTGGTATCTATGTAGTTGTGTCTCGATTACTGATTGACTGATTATAATGTATGCCTTGGGGATCAATTAGTTCACCATTTACCATTCATGAATAAATCGCAGTAATAGTTTTGAATGGCAGACCAAGGGAGACGTATAAAACAATAATCCCAGAATAATCGAAACGTATATCGTAATTACTTAAACGCCACACACACAATGGGACAACGAATTTGATTTTAGTTTTACCTATGCGCCATTGTTTTTTAAATCTCTCTGATGACTGTTATTCGGTCCAAGACCACCACGATCTCATGCGTTTAATAATATAAGACAATATACTGCGATGGATTTTTTCCACTCTTATAAAAAAAAAAAGTTATTAATTTCTCAGACTAATATCCCACATGCCCGCTAGTCATAAACTACGCATCGTGTGTCTTCTAATTATTATTCATTTATTAATACAATTTATATATTGTCTTTTGTCTAAGCCGATTAGTGGATAAATATGCAATAGAGATTCTACATGAGACCGAGAAGAATTAATGACACCGTCGTGAACATTGTTGATCTAAACCCGTAATATTACTATATAAATAATATCTTACCACTTT
>NW_026103143.1:0-1049 GCF_025091365.1 Daktulosphaira vitifoliae
TTATAAATTAAAAAAATAAACAATAAGTTAACACAACACAACGATCACAATAGAATTTTTATTTTACATGGACGTAGTAATAGTAATTGTTATAGTAATAATGAGCAACGATACCAGCTGATAAATTATGCTATCATGAAGCTCGTATTTAGTAATAACAATATTTTAGAGCTATTTATCTGCAACAATGAAAGGAACTGTCAAATAAAAATAAGTTAATAGTCATTTGTATAGAAAACTACATTTTGAACATTTTTATATGAATCATTAAGCTTTATCATAAAATGCTCGCCAGATAAGACAAAATATTTGTAAATATCCCAATTTCGGCAATATCAACAAATAATACATTTTTTATAATTTTTATGGAAAAATAATGGATTTTGAAGAAAAGTTGTAAGAATATAAATTATGTTAAACAATTATATCTACAATTTAGCTTCAATGATTTTTTTGTGGGAGCACATATTCGCAAGTTAATTGCAAAAGACTACATCTTTCGGTCGATTTTCAACCCCAAGTCAGCACGGGTAAAAGTTGTCTGATCGACCTTAACTTTTTTAAGGGTACTTTTTACGTGTATACACAAAAATTTGGGGGGGGGGTAAGAATTAGGACTTTTCAAAATTTAAAAAATAAGGGACACCCTAATGTTCACCAATGTGGATGGCGGCGACAATGCAGACATAGAGATAAGACTGATAACAACTCGGTGTAGCACAACGATAGCATAAGTAATCACGACACAATTCTTCGACAGCAAATTTTGATCAATGTGTATCCAACACTTTTTATTTTTTTGCTCTTTCAATTTGATTATATGAAAGTTTATAATTTGAAAATGTTGAACTATTAATATTATTTTAGGTAAATTTGCAAATTTAGAATTAACGGTAAATTTACGAGAAAAACTAAATATTTGAAAAAATCATAATCTTAGTTTTTTTTGCATTATTATTGTAATAAATAATTTAAACAGAAAACGTAATACTTTATACTCGTTTTTTACTAACTAGTAAAAAACTCTCAAAAAAAAAAAAAAAAAACGA
>NW_026103144.1:0-1049 GCF_025091365.1 Daktulosphaira vitifoliae
TTTCATTTTACCCCGAAATCGAAAAAATTCTTGAAACACTGCTAAATATAATAATTAGATTCTTTCTCTACATTGCCGCGGTATGCGTCTGTATGATTATATGGAGCAAATGAACATGTATGAAAAAGTATTCAATTCTAATTTTAAAACGGGAGATCTCCAACAATCTTTTATTCGATTTATCAATAACGCAGTTAGAGAACGATCCCTGATCCGAGGTTTCCAAGCATATTTTATTTAGAAGTTTTGGGAATTAAATATAAGGTTAAATATTTATATTATGTTATTATAGTCATAAATTATAAAANTTAAATATTTATATTATGTTATTATAGTCATAAATTATAAAAATGTTCAAATGTAAGCATGTAGCTTGGCAGTGAACGTATTGCCATACGGTACGTTTTTACTAAGATTCGATTTCTTTAATTTGTACAGGTTTCCCCTTTATCCTAATACGTGCAATTTATCGAGACTACGTTTAATAAAAATTAAATTTAAGACCAAATAAAAGAAATCCAAACGACTTAAAAAATCTAACCAAATATAAATATATATAAATATGAAATTCGTACTTAAATATTTTAAATGTTTAATATTTGATAGTACGAAAATAATTGTATATTGAATAGACTTTGTATTCAAAAACATTATTCAACTCTCATATAATAAAATCACTTTCATATTAGACTCAAACTTTATTTTTAATTTTAAATTAAATTGCAAATACTTTTGAGTAACAGTACACTAATTAAATTGTATTTATCATTAATGCTTAAATACTATTTTCAATCAAACTTGTCCAGTTATTATTTAAATAAAATAATAGAATCAAAAAATTAAACTTTAAATAGATATGATTTATTAAAAATGTAAATGAAGAACCTATTCTACAATATTTGTCGCAAAGATTTTTCTGTAAAATCTTAAACCTTACATTTTGTTGACAATTTTTGTATAAAATTAAACTTTATAGTTGTTAAATTATTTTGAAAATGCTAATATTGTTAGTTAATAGAAAAATTTCTAACATACCTTGTTTAATAAAT
>NW_026103145.1:0-1048 GCF_025091365.1 Daktulosphaira vitifoliae
AATTGAGGATTACAACAATATTACAATATTTATTTCAAGTGGAGTGTCAACACAGAAAACTGTATTCTAATAGCATTATAAAAGATATAATATACTTCTATAGTATTTCATTTTATAAAAATAAAATACTATCTAAAAATAGTTTAAGAAAAAGCTATTTTTTAAATTTTATTTCATTGTTTACGATTTGTTTTATTAACTAATTATAGTTCAATGATGTTTAATTCAACTTAATCACTTAAGTAATCTATATTGAAGTCAATATAAACATTTAGTTAAGTTTTAATGAGACGTTGATATTTATAAAGTAACGAAGTATAAGATATTAGCTATTAAATTATTTTTGTGTTATCAATGTATTGTTACAAGTAAAATACTCAATAATTTTTTTCAAATGACCTCAAATTTTCAGAATATTAGTTATATACAAAAAAAAAAAAATGGAAGAATGTACAGTACATTGTACACTGTATAAATAATTTATGCAGTGTACGAGTACACCATACTATATTAAAGGTACAATTGAACAGAATTGATTTTATATCTAAAACAGAGTCATAAAAGGATGGTGATTAGGTAATTAAACAAAAATTAGATAATCAAATGTTAAACAAGGTTACAAAATACGTGAAACTTAATGATACATCTTATATTTTAATATCCTTTACAACATTATAACAAATGTAATATGACAAAAAGATTACCGTACACAGGTAAAACTAGACCTTTGTGTTAGATCAGAAAAAAAATTGGATTGAGTTTGCAATGACTTGTTCTTTTTCGAGTTTAAGTGTAACTAGTAAAAATTAGTTGAAGAAGGACATTAAAAAGAGAAATTAAATTAGTCCTTATTTTCTTTTTAGGTATCTTGCCATAAAAAAGACAAAAGTTCTATTATAATAATATACAGAGTGTTCAAGAACTAAGGAAACAGTTCAGTTATTACAAACAATGAGAACATAAGAAATATACAGGGTGTTCACTAAGTCAGGAAACGGGTTTCTATTGTTCTCATTGTTTGTAACAATGAGAACAATAGAAACCCGTT
>NW_026103146.1:0-1048 GCF_025091365.1 Daktulosphaira vitifoliae
ACTTAAGCAATATGATTTTAAATGGAATTATAAAATCTAATTAGAATTAAATTTTTTTACAACTATTTAAAATATAATAGTAAACATTTATTTAAATCAAAATGATAATTCACATTATTACAAAAATTGTATAATTAAATAATAAGATCAAATGAATTATAGTCTAAAGCAATATAAAATGGCTTTAAAAAACTGATATAGAATAAACTGGTGAAATGACAACCATATTCAATTTATTGGTATTTTAAGAAAAACTTAAAATTATTTTTATTAATTAATAGAAAATTTGAAAAATTACCAACAAATAAACTCAGATTTTCTTTCATCATTGTAATAGAATCTTATAAATAAAAAAAAGAACATGTAGTTACTAATAAAAACAAATTATTTAATTTAGGGTTAAAGTTACTCGTATTTTACCATTAAGAAATATGGAGTTTACAAGTATCCATAAAGGCGCAGAGTTGAAAACTTTAAAGCTTAAAGTGCCCAAATACGGTGGTACATTGATATCTCAGTGTACTGATACGATAGCTGCAGTTTTTGCCAATACAGGTTAAAGACAAAATATATAATAAATAATTTTAGTTATATTATAAATATATAGGTTTATACGAGGTGTGATAAAAAAATACCCGCACTGTGTCATTAATATCTATATCAATTAAAATAACAAAATCCAATAATTTCATTCATTATAGTAACTTCTAAAGAGAATTTGAGAGTTAATTTGAAATCGATAACAATATTTATTTTTATTTTATGGCATTTTTACAAAAACATGTTTCAATTATACGTTAATTTTCAAAAATGGAAGCAATTGAAAAACAATGTGTGTTGCTTAAAATTTTGTTTTACATTAGGGTAAAGTATAGTAAAACTTTTGAAGCAAGCTTTTGGAGATGATGTTGTCTCGGACAACATGTTTTAAGTGGTTTAAACGGTCGGATTGCATCACGATAACACTCCGGCTCACAGCTCATTGCTCATTCATCAGTTCTCAGCAAAAAATCGGACTCCAGTAGTTCCACAACCACCATACTCACCC
>NW_026103147.1:0-1048 GCF_025091365.1 Daktulosphaira vitifoliae
ACAGATTTGCATCGAAGCGTTTCTTATGATAGTGATTTTAATCACTGTCAGATTAAATCTATACTGGACCCAACTATGTAATGTCTCCACTATGCCGCGACCCCACTGTGCTACCGTTTTTGTAATAATAAGATTCAAGTTAATAATTAACTATGAAGAATACTAATATAACATGATTAAAATGTATTATCTACCATTAACTGCTCTAACTATAGTAGTTTAAATACATGCGATTGAATATCAGATAATAAGGTTGTAGATAAAAACTATTTATTTTTGTAAACGATTGATAAAAAAAAATTTGTACAAATCATTAGTTTATTCATCTTATATAATAAAAAATAGGGTTTGTCAACGATAAATTTTTGGTTATCGATATCGTACTGAATCTCAGCGATATTGAAAAAAAAACCTAACATTGAATATATTCAAAATTAAGTTTAATATTTAAATATTTTTTTTTTTTCAAGAATACCGTTAAGTTATCATCGTTTAAAAATCAGTATGATATACCAAACAAATCAGATAACAATTAGTACATTAATAATATAAATACAAAAAATATAGATAAAGCTATATCTCATAATAATAATCAAATATTTTCAAATTACTTTAAATTTTTTTTTCCAGCTTTACAATCCATTGAGGATTTTTACCGCCATAACTACCGTCTCCCATTTCTTTCTATCATATGCTATAACTTGCCAATCCACTCCATCTTCTTCGTGGTCATCTCCTTGGTCTCCTCCCCGCTACCTTACAAGTAATTATTTCATTTATTAGGCATCCGTCTGCTCACCACTATTATATTACATTCTATACTGACCCAGTGTATGGGTCGTATGTATGACCCATACATACGACCCATTACATTTTTATACTTTTAATATATTGCACAATATTTTCCTTTTTGTATAAGTTTTCTAGCTGGGCATTTGATCTCAGTTCCCATTGTTATGTTTCAGTATTATATACTGGACTATGTATTCTTCTTAAGATTTTTCTATCGAATCTTCACAATTTCTCTTCGTCGCCTTTAGTTGTGGAC
>NW_026103148.1:0-1048 GCF_025091365.1 Daktulosphaira vitifoliae
TTTTAGCTTCGATGCGAAGCTGAGAAGGTATTAATTTTACCATGATGTGTTTTTTTTTTTTTTATGTCTGTTGCCACTTTTACTCAGCTCTCACTGGACCGATTTCTTTCAAAAATATGTCAAAATATCACAAATCGTATCTAGTTGAAGACATTACCCTTAAAAATTGAACAATTTTGCCTCATTCCCCGCAAATGGGGGAAATCTCCAAAAAAATTACAAATTTAAAAATCAATAAATTTTGTAATTTTTTTCACTTTTTTTTCTTAAAACTTCCATAACTTTTTCAAAAATAAACAAATCAACATAATTTTTTTTATACTAAAACCTTAGATATTTTTCTTTCATTTGATATCATTTTTTTGAAAATGTAACTCTTAACCTGCTCATTGGGGGGGATTTAAAATAGCAATTTTTTTACAAAAACTAACTTTTTCAACTTAATTTTTGATAATGTTCTGGAAATACTGCATCCTTTAAACATATATCAAATTAAAGCTTATTTTATGTACTATAAAATGAAAAAATAATTTGTCCCGACACTTTATCTTCTCAATGCAAACGGTTGCCATAGTTTAAAAAACACTATTTTTGTGTTAAAATTTGCGATTTTAAATTTTCAACTTAAAAGTGCTATAACTTTTCGAATAATGTAATTATCAGCACAAATTTTTTTTTCTAAATACATTATAAGTACATCTTTCATTTGACATACTTTTTATTAAAATTGGACAATTTTCCCATGTATAGGTGGGGTTCAAAACTTGAAATATTGTATAAAAAATAGAACTTTTNATGTATAGGTGGGGTTCAAAACTTGAAATATTGTATAAAAAATAGAACTTTTTCAACTTAACTTTTAAAAGTGTTCCGGAAATACTGCTTTTTTTAAACATATATAAAATTAAAGCTTATTTTATGTACTATAAAATTAAAAAAAAAAAATTTGTCACAACGACCTATCTTATATGCGCAAATGGCTACCGTATTCAAAAATATGCTATTTTTGTGTTAAAATCCTGGGTTTTGTATTTTATTTTATTTTAAA
>NW_026103149.1:0-1048 GCF_025091365.1 Daktulosphaira vitifoliae
CAATTTTTTATACATATAACTAGTGGTATTATGTTTAAGCAAAACCTATTTTGCTATATAAGCGAGCGAGAGAGGTCATCTGGGAGGATGCTAGCTAACCACAGATCCAATAAATACGCGTAGTAATAATACAAACATAAAAGTAATCATAAAACATATATGTTAAAAGTTCTTTCAAGAATATCTTAATCTTAAGAGGTAGCGGGGACCCTTAAATGGCTGGATACTATTTTAAGAGAAATCTAGTGTCTAGTGTTAAAATTATCAACCTCTAGAATTCACCTNAGGTAGCGGGAACCCTTAAATGACTGGATACTATTTTAAGAGAAATCTAGTGTCTAGTGTTAAAATTATCAACCTCTAGAATTCACCTAAATACTGTAAACAACTAAATGTTTTTCGTTATATATTATTCAGTATTATGAAGTATTTTTTATATTCATCTTTGAAGTCTTGTAATGGTAGCAACTTTATTTTTTTTATACAAACATAGACTATAATTCAGTCTATTATTATCCTTAAATTCATATTATTTCAGTCATTTTTTTTTTATCTGTTTTAAATTTTTTCTACTTGGATTTTCATAAAAATTATTTAATAAATATTTACCTTAAGAACGTCAAAAGTTTAAAATAAAAAATTTATAATGCCAGATGTATTTTTAATATATTTTTTACACTTCTTGTACAACGTATTTAATACAAATTCATTTATTTCATATACACTTTCGTTTATAAATCTACATAAATTGTTTCATCATTTTTAGTTATTATAAGCTAAACAGAAAATGAAAATAAAACTCACTATTTTAATTTTATATTCAATGTCCGTAATGGTTTCATCGTCTAATAGTACAGGCAAAAGAGTAAGTCCAAAACNGGTTTCATCGTCTAATAGTACAGGCAAAAGAGTAAGTCCAAAACCCATCTTAAAATATTATCAGTTTTTAATTTATCAACTAATAATATTTCTGTTTTAATCAAAATAAAGCCTTGCTGTTTTCGTCCTTGTGTAAGCCATTCTATGAAAGTAAGTGTATAAACAAAAT
>NW_026103150.1:0-1047 GCF_025091365.1 Daktulosphaira vitifoliae
AAGAGATTATTTTCATTTATGAAGATCAAAATTACAAAAAAGAAAATATATTTTACCAGCATGATGTTAGATCATTATTTTTCTTCGTAGTATCTACATATTTTATAGCTAATTTTTTTTTTACAAAAATTGCCTTTACAAAATATGTAATCAAAAAGAGGATAAATTAATATTTTTAACTATGGTGTACATGATTATTTAAACTGACATAAGAAAGCAGTACAATTTAGTGTGAACCTTCGAGGATATTACGTGATATTAAGTTAAATATTATAATGTCAGGTTTTAGTACACTATTACAGTATCAAATTATTATGTGTACTTTTCAATAATTCATTATTTTTTAGTGGAAATCCTAATTATAAGTTTTCCATTGGTGAAGCCATTTTAATTATGTTTTTGCAAGTGGACTTCATTTTTAGAATAAACCTGTATGTCTTAAAAGACTAGATTAAAGTTTTGAGCAATATTTAAGATTTTGTTGCTTTCAAAAAAGTATACTAATAAAAGTTACTACATATGTAATACTAACTTTTAAGAACTTAATTTTTAAGAAAAGTAATAAGTTTAACCTTATAACTGACAACTCATTTAAGCCTTTGTTCAGATTTACAGACGCCGTTACATAATTTACATTGATATTTTTAATTTTTTGTTGTACAAAACAAATTAAAAATAATTTATTAATTTAAAGATGTTTTACATCAAGGAGAAACTACTCCGTATTTGTACTGTAGCAAGGATGGAGTACATTTTTGGGGAGAATAAGAATAAATTAAACTTGGAGAGCGGAGTTTAACAAGACAGGATAAAATTGCAAACGTGTTTCGTTTACATTAATACGGACTTTGTAGTATTGTATGTACACGAATTACACGATCACGTGAAAACAAAGTCTATTTTCTCCCTCGAATTACTCCGAGTCAAAACTGTAATGAACCATTTGAATTCAAAAACAAAGATAAAAAATACACCGGATAAATTAATGTAATTCAGGTTGATTTTTCTTTTGCAATAAAAAGAATTATAAAAAGAAATTGTCAGAAT
>NW_026103151.1:0-1047 GCF_025091365.1 Daktulosphaira vitifoliae
GAGTGTTCAGTAAATAAGGAAACGAATTTCTATTGTACTCATTGTTTGTAACAATTTAACTGTTTCCTAACTTACTGAACAGTGTATAATGTTTATATTATATGTTAACAATACCATATATGTTGCTATTTAAAGAATTAAATTAACACCCTTATAAGATATATCAAAAAATACATTTAACTAAGGAAATTTTTTTTTTTTTATATTGTAGCTAATTATTTTTGAACAATTTTGAGTGAGTTATGATTAACGGTTCACTCTTTATGATTTTCAAAAGATTTGTGATTAACTATTCAACGTAATTTTATCCAAAACTTATTTTGAGATTTTATTCAGTTATAGTTGACAGTAGTAATTATTTCTTTTGTTAAAACAATACAATTGTTGTTATTAAGTCGAATTAATAGTACAACTTAACGAAATTTTAACATTTTGTCGGGAATAATTATTTTTTTAGTGTCTCTCGAGGTGTTGAATGTAAATAAAACGAAAGTTTATAAAAAAAATTTATTTTGACTCGTTTAAAATTATAAGTTTGCAAATTATTTTGTACTGGGAAAAACATTTTTATTTAAAAAAAAAATATTTTTAATGCGAAATTAAAATAATTAATAATAACAAAAATAAATAAAGGGTAGTCAAAATGTTGGCTTTGGTCACGCACTCACATGTTGTATATTGATTAGAACTTTTTCACTGCCTCGAATATAGTTCAAAATAGTATACATGTATATTTTTTAGTGAAAGAATTTAATATATTATTCATTCTGTAAAATCCTCTATAATTATTAATATCACATTATTCAAAATGTATTGATCTAGATACTTTTAGTAGACTAATAATTTTAACGGTTTTTTACACACGGTCAGATAATAACATATTTTCTATCCAATCTATGCTTATACAATTATATAGAAAAGCATTCCCGGCTGGGTTAGGTTACAAAGTAGATACCACATAAATAATTTATTTGTTCGTGTTTTTTTATTACTGTTTTTCTCATTGTTTGACTTGTAAAAGTTTTCGTTTAGGTCGACATCGTATAA
>NW_026103152.1:0-1047 GCF_025091365.1 Daktulosphaira vitifoliae
AATTTTTAATAAAATCGTGGTTCATTTAATGTTTATAAGGTTCGTTAATATTTAGGTTTTGTATAAAATTACGCAAACCTAAGTATAAATATTAAATTATAGATGATATTAAATATAAAACTATAGTTGATTTATATAAAAACTATAAACGTGCTGATGGTATGTAATTATTGTAGCGCACTGTCATTTTTTATGGATTCAAGTACTTCCTCTTAGTTACTACAGTACTTTAGTCATATTTAAAAATTCATCAAGGTAGCTTATCTTACTGGGAATTTTTTTCATTCTTGACAATTGCTTTACGTTAGCTATATGGAATTTTAAAAATAAAATTGATAATTGGCATTTATGTTTTAATACTATACAATTAGTTACTACAATTAGAGAGGTCAACATTTAGATGGTTGTGAAAAACGATCATAAACTATGAAAATTTATTGAGAATATAATATTGTAATTACATTGTTAATTTGATTGCTCTATAATCCCTAACGACAGATGCTTGAAAGTATAACTCAATGAAAACTACCTTTTCAAATATTAGGTATTTAGTAATTTTGTTCCTTTAACACGTGTTAACAAGGACAAGTTTAATATGCATGTACTCTAAAATTGCGTTAGCATAATTCATCTTCAGCAAGAAAATAACATGCTTTGAACTAATTTTTATCCAAACTGTATTATTAATACAAAATTATAGTTAAATATTTCCTGTGTATAAATATATAAAGTAGTAGTAATAAATTATACAACAGAGACTCGTTACACTGGTTTTTAGATGGTTATTCTTACAAAAATATATTAACAAACTTTTAAATACTATAATAATAGTATTTAAAGTTCAAAAGTTGATTCATTGGTGTAAAAGAATCGTTACTTGTTTTCAATATTTATCGTTAAGTTTATCAAAGTTAAATAATTGTTAATTCTATTTTCCGATTCAATAGAAATTGAATAGCTTATTCAATTTCATGGCATTAAATCATGACTATCTTAGCCATGATATTTAAAAAAATATATATTTATCAACTTACAAGCATTTAAATA
>NW_026103153.1:0-1047 GCF_025091365.1 Daktulosphaira vitifoliae
TATAGATTAGATATCAAATTAAATTTATTATTACTAGCGTTTAACAAAATCATTATAATAAAATAAATCTATATTTTTTTAAAATTTTTTAAGAACTTTAATTTATTACTAAATTAATACTCAGTATAGTCATAATAACATAGTACTTAAGTCATTATTAACTATAAAACATTTATTTTATTGTAACAATTCTAATATAGAAGGCGTGCTATAAAATAAGGATATAAACAAATTTTAATAAAGTTATACTTGTTTCTTATACTATCTAGTAATTATCTAATAAATATTAACTTGTAACTGTCGTCTTTTGAATTAATGATCATATAGAAGTTTAATGGATTAAAGTTTCTAAGAAACAAACAAAAAAATTAATTCAATATTCTCAAAGATCTATTTAATTCTTTAATAAAATAGGTCACTATACAAAAATGTTGAAAGAAATAATACGAAAAAAAATAATAAAAGATTTAAAAGTTTTAGTCATTAGAAATGAATGTTGAAGGAAGAAGAGGTAGAGGACGACCAAAAAAGAGATGGAGGGATGATAATGAATCCGATATGAGAATAGCTGATGTGAGCGTAGATGATGTGGGAGATCATGCGAAGTGGAAATTTAGGATATGGGTTGTTGACCTTAAGTAGTGGGATTTAGGCGAGGAAGGAGAAAAAGAAGAAGATTTAAAAGTTTTAGTCATCAAGATTTAAGTTACTGAGGGTACACTAAACTTTTGTATAATTAATTATATAAAATGATAACAACGTTTATACATTTATATTATACAAAATTATAATTTTTATATTTTTTTAATAGTTGATTTTAGATCTTACAATAAAAAAATTGTATCTCAGTTGGGTGAAAATGTTAAAAGTAGTTTGTGTCACATTACCTTATCATGCTTATATATGATGTAATAGTGCGATTTCTATAAAGATATGCATTATAGCGGTTAGTTTTAGTTAGACCGGCATTATCTAGTGTACCTTAAATACGAATTATATTGTTATTTAGTAAATCGTATTACTTAAACATATTTATTTATCATAAAC
>NW_026103154.1:0-234 GCF_025091365.1 Daktulosphaira vitifoliae
ACTAAAACCTTAGATAATTTTCTTTCATTTGATATAATTTTTTTGAAAATTTAACACTTAGCCTGCTCATGGGGGGGGGTTTAAAATTGCAACTTTTTACATGCAGGTAAACGGTTGCCGTAGTTAAAAAAACACTATTTTTGTGTTAAAATTTTCGATTTTCGATTTTTAATTTTCAACTTAAAAATGCTATAACTTTTCGAAAAATGTATGTATCAGCACAATTTTTTTTTT
>NW_026103154.1:296-1047 GCF_025091365.1 Daktulosphaira vitifoliae
AATTTTTTTTTTCTAAATACATTATAAGTACATCTTTCATTTGACATACTTTTTATTAAAATTAGACAATTTCCCTTTATATAGGGGGGGTTCAAACTTTGAAACATTGTATAAAAAATAGAACTTTTTCAACTGAACTTTTGAAAATGTTCCAGAAATACTGCGTCCTTTAAACATATATCAAATTATAGCTTATTTCATGTACTATAAAATAAAAAAAAAAAATTTGTCCCGACATCTTATCTTCTATGTGCAAATGGCTGTCGAAATTAAAAAAAAATGTAATGTTTACGATAAAAATCACCTTCTATCGGAATGTTTTTTGTACTTAAAACTCCCTTAACTTTTTTAAATATTTTTTCTGACACTAATACTATTTCTGCGGGATTTCAATTGAAGTCTTGTTGATTTTAATTATATTATTTTTCTAATAAGCGACGTATACTACTTTGTTGATTATCAAAAGACTAAAATATGCAAGTTGAAACACTTGTAACGCATGGAAATTAAGTAAACATGTCTATACTAACTTCTTTTACACACAAGTATATAAAGATTAACCGATGTTCATTAAAACAAGAATCAAACGCTATGAAAAATATGTACTTGTACACTTTTTTAACGGTCATATTGATGTTCGAACAATTAAAAGCTTCAACAGTTTTAGAGATCGTTCAGGGTATATCCAATGGTACAAATGAAACATGGGAAAAAGTCGGCAATCAAATAATAGCAAATCCAGAGAGACAAG
>NW_026103155.1:0-1047 GCF_025091365.1 Daktulosphaira vitifoliae
CAGCTCTCACCGAACGGATTTCTTTCAACGATACGTCAAAAGATCACAAATCGTATCTAGTCGAAAACATTATCCTCAAAAATTGAAAAAATTTCCCTCGTTCCCCATAAATGGGCGAAATCTCCAAAAAAAATACAAATTTAAAAATTGCTCATTTTCGAAATTTTTTCAATTTTTTTTACTTAAAACTTTAACCACTACTTTTTCAAAAATGAACAAATCAATATAATTTTTTTTTATAGATGCTTAATGTCTTTACCTATCATTTGGTATATTTTTTTTATAAATTTAACCCTTTACCAGCCCACAGGGGGGATTCAAAATGACAACTTTGTCACAAAAAATTAACTTTTTCAACTTAACTTTTAAAAGTGTTCAGGAAAGTCTGACACTTTTATATATATCTTAAATTTAATTTAATGTGATATACATTCTAATGGAAAAAAAAAATTTCGGACTTTATTTTGTCTTCACGATGTAAATGACTACCATATGCTATTTTTGTGTGAAAATTCTCGATTTTATTTTTTACATTTTTTACATTATAATACTATAACTTTTTGAAAAGTGTATGGATTAACACAATTTTTTTATGAGAAATAATATTTATATTCCTTTTTACTCGACATACTTTATCTTAATCAGAATATTAATAAGAAAATAGCAGATATTATACTTGACCCAACTATGCCACGTCACCACTGTGCCGTCACCCTTTGTGTTGTGTTTTTTTTTTTATTAACTTTGATATATGTTTTCACCGTGAAGACAAAATAATGCCTGAATTTTTTTTTCCAAAATATATTACATAAGCTTTAATTTAAGATATACATATATAAAAGTGTAAGAGATTCCGGAACACTTTAAAAAAAACGGTAGCACAGTGGAGTCGCGGCATAGTAGAGACATTGCATAGTAGGGNGGTCGCGGCATAGTAGAGACATTGCATAGTAGGGTCCAGTATAAATTTAATCTGACAGTGATTAAAATCACTATCATAAAAAACGCTTCGATGCAAATCTGTAGATAGTGTTTAATTTTAAAAAA
>NW_026103156.1:0-1046 GCF_025091365.1 Daktulosphaira vitifoliae
TAGAATTTTCAACAACCCATTATAACACCGTTATTGCCATATCAATTCCTCCATTGTAGCAACGACAAGCCCTTCATTAATTATTGGATGCTACATTGTGCTCTTACGTGATATTATAAATTTATAACGGACTAAAATTCGTCGCAGTGATTCGATAAATGATATAAAACGGTTTTTTAACATTATCATTATAGTAGTTGACTGTCATTGGCCATTTTACGTCACGTGTCAGTTTTTTTAATTTTTACATTTTATAAAAGTAATAAAAATATCTAGCGTCAAAAAGGGTACTTTGTCTTCATTGAAAAATCCTAAATATATTATTTTTAGGGTTAATTATTGATAAAATTCGGGTGGACCATCCGATTGACTGGCGGGAATGTACTGTCTTTTGAGATAAGATTACCTACCGTCTTTAGAGGATTAATAAAGAAAATAATAAATATAAGAAACTTTTGACGAGGTGTCTAGATTAATTTTTCTCGTGAAATTTTTATTTAGCGCCCTTTTGTTGACCCGATAGAAAATAACAGCGAAAGAAAAGAAAAAAGTAATTAAAATCAGTCGATGTATATAATGAAAAAACATGAAACCGCGGGCACCTTTCGAGTTTACATAGGTTAACTTCAGTGATTATTCAATACACAAAACTGTTGGGTTGCTCCTTTTCAACGATTCTTTAGTCTAACTTACACGAATGTTGTTAAAATACGATAAACTCGACGAAACTTTTCGAGCGCTTTCTCGATTTTAGACTAACATTACGCGGCGATGATGATTTTAATATTAATACATTTCCTCGAGGTAAACCAAAAATTGTATAGCCGCTACTGCTGCCGTTTTGATCTGTTTTGATCTGAAAAAATTGAATTTCANGTTTGATCTGTTTTGATCTGAAAAAATTGAATTTCATCCCTAAATTAACAAACCTCCACCAAGCACCATCGGAGCAACTATTTCTGCGATTAATATTAATAATAACCTTACCGTCTGAAACTTTTCAAAGTGAGTGTACATACGTAGAACGGCAGAAGACCTTATGGAAG
>NW_026103157.1:0-1045 GCF_025091365.1 Daktulosphaira vitifoliae
ATCATTGAGTCTGAAATTCATTTAAAAGTATATATATATTTTTAAATATTAAACATAATATCGAAGGTCATAATAAAAATCTTAAGTGAAGTGAGGGGCCGTATAAAATCTTTCAGGACGATTCATAGTATAAAAAAAGGAAGCTATAAATATTTTCAACATGTGGGGTCGATCAAATATACATTTTTTTTATCTATAATATTTGTAGTTTGCTTTAAAGCAATAACACACTTTTATTCTTATTTTTAATACCTTCTATCTTTTTATCGTTTAAACTATCATCATTAGTGAAGACATTTTATTCTTTACTCATCACGTCAAAGATTTTGTAAATATAGTAAAATATTTTCAACGAATTTAGAAAAAAAATTAAGAAAGCTAAATATTATGTATTTCTTCGGGACCGAAATCTTAATTTCAGTTCTGGTTTAGTATTTTAAAATATTATAATATTTTAAAATACTTACATAATAAATATACTTATTGTGATCATACGTTTTTTGATAAGTTTTTACAAAAAATTGTGATTTCTATTTTTAAGTAAGACTTTGTTTGAAATAAACTAATTTTGTTTTAAATTGTCGTCGGGCCTATTTACATTGATTTAAACAATTGATTGTATTGCGTTCGTGACCAACGAAGACTTAAATTATACACTGCTGTAAATTTAATTGGTTCTGTTTAAATAAATTTGTCACGAAACTTAAATTATAATACTTTTATGTGCTTTCTTGAACGATTATAATTTTTGTACTGCTACCCGTACTACTAAAAATGATTAAAAAGGTACGTGATCGTTTAAAATAGCCGGTGTGGAGGGATTCCTCGTTTCCGTAAAATTGTCAACATATCAAGATTTCAAAATCAGTTGACTTTTGACAGTGTTCAGTGTTTACATATTGTTTACTGCGAATTTTCGCACAGCCGTTCCTGGCGTACTGAGCTCGTACGAGTCTTGGACGGCGGGGTTGTTGATGGTCTGGAATGCGACATTCATATAATAAGATCTTGAGGTTACTAGGTACAGCTCATTGAAGGCAAAATA
>NW_026103158.1:0-1045 GCF_025091365.1 Daktulosphaira vitifoliae
TTTTTTTATATATATATATATATATAGGAAAATTTTCGCTGTGATGGTCGTAGTCGGCAAGATTACAGACCTATGGAATTAGAAATGGACATTGTTAGTAATGCTAATGGTTCAGCACGTCTTCGTTTAGCGAATTCTGACATTTTAGTTTGTGTGAAAGTAGAAATTGATAGTCCTCTACCTGAAACTCCAAAAGATGGTAAAATAGAATACTTTGTTGACTGGTAAGTTGGAAAGTAACATTATGTACAATAAATCAAATTTTATTGCAATGATTTTTTAATTATTAACTTTGTTTTAGCTCTGCTAATGCAACTCCTGCATTTGAAGGAAGAGGTGGAGAACAGCTTGCTGCTGAACTTAGTCGCTTTCTTTATTTAGCTCATAGTCCAATTTTAAATTTATCTAAATTATGCATTGTTTCTGGTCAATCTTGTTGGAAATTATTTGTTGATGTTCTTATTCTTGAATGTGGAGGTAAGAATTGTAGTGTGATTTCCACTAATATTATTTCAAATGTAATGATTATTTTTATATGCTTTTTTTAAATCTTTAAATTCATTGTATAACATTAAACTGACATATAATATTTACTTAGTTTAATCTTTATAAATATAATCTAAGTTTATTGATTAAATATTTCTCCTAATTTATTATTTTTCACTATAAAACATAGAAATACAAATTATAAAGGTTAAATTATTTAACCATTCATTATTAATACTTTTAATTGTGGATTAATAAAAATCAAGTACATTGTATTTCTGAACATAAGGTACTTGTAAGTGGTGACAATCACCTACATTATATGATAGTTTATAGTAATTTAATGTGTGGGTAGGTACTGGGAAACTGTATAATAATACAAACCTGTACAATAATATAATTTTAATACACTTTTTTTTGTTGTATATTTAAATAGGTAATAAGACAGAAGTGAGTGACAGCTAAGATTCAGCTTGTTGTACATTTTTATCAAATTTACTGTTATAGTAGTTTTTTAATAACTTGACATTTATTTGGAAACAACTTCTCCTTTTTCCTC
>NW_026103159.1:0-1045 GCF_025091365.1 Daktulosphaira vitifoliae
TCGATGGAAAATCGTACGTTGCGTTTTTCATTTTCAGTGATATCGAGGAAAAAAATTAAGTAAGCTCGAAAAATGACAATAAATCACTTTTTCATTTATAATGAACTTTGTATTTTGCACCACCGACAGATAGGACTCGGTGAAAAGCGTAAAGCTGTGAGTGCAACGTTGACGTTTATTTGTTGACATTGTAACAATATTGAATTGGTGTCGTTGGCATCGCATTTATACAGTGTCGTTAGTGACACCATTGTTTTTATCAATCGGCACGATAACGAGACAGTAGTCTGGGATGGCCAGTCAGTTGTCATTGTCTACGAATTATTGTCATCGCCGTACGCGATGACACCCAGAGACGCGGGGAACTTTTAGATTTTCCGGGATGGAATTTCGCCGCTGTGAAAAGTCGACGGAGGGCGTTGCTATGGAGATTGCCGGGCGCGCATTTTCCAACTCCCTCGCAGCAGCCGCGGCCACCGCCGACGAGTTTCCGGGGTAAACGACTTGGTCGAGAAAAGAGCTGGGCGGCTGCCGGCGTTCGTACATTATATTGGGACTCTCTGCGTGCCGTACTTGTTTGCTATCTTCGCCTTTGCGACACTGTCGTATGTAAGCGCACAAAAATGTGTGCGCGTTTATCTCCTCGACGACCGTGTACAGACACAGAGATGGGGTGCGATTCTCCGTGTGCGTATTGCGAATATAAATATACCAATACACCGTCTGCTTGGGTTGCACGGGCTTTTGAACAAGCCTGTTAACGATATCCAGAAAACAATGGGCGTTGCCAAACGGTTTGTTGGATGTTTGTTTTTCGGTTTTGCCCATTGTCGATAACCGTTGACCGCGATGCAAAGTCAAAATCCTTGCCAATCCGTGATTAATTATTATCGAATAGGGTACGGCAATTAATTTTAATTTCCAAACGGTCTTGAATAACAAAGTTTGTGGTTTGGATCGATTGCTTCGGTTATTCAAATCTTTTGTACAATTTTATAGTGGTAATATTTAAAACAGTAATACTATAGTCGGACACAACTGCTCG
>NW_026103160.1:0-1045 GCF_025091365.1 Daktulosphaira vitifoliae
AAACCTACGGCCAATGAAATAAGGCGAACCACTACTATGTGTGAGAAGGGCGGGATGCGTTAAACGGTCCAAAACTCGTTTGTTGCTGACATACATATCTATTTTGTCATGACTCGTAATGCAAAGGACTGTTAATAAATTCATTTAAAAGTCTAAGCACGATTACATTTAGAAGGTTAATTTTAAGTTATAATTATACTTATATGTATATGGTAGTATTTTAGTTATTTTAGAGGAGCAGTTTTCAATTTGCGCGTATAAAAACTACCCTTTTTTTCCTTTTCCCGCTAATCAGGTAAAATCAAACCTTTTAATAAAAAAAAAACCCAGCACAGGGGGGTCGCGGCACAGTGTTGACGTGGCATAGTTGGATCAAGTATAATGATATCTGACAGTCATTAAAATCACTATAAAAAAAAAACGCTTCGATGCAAATCTTTAGATAGTGTTTAATTTTAAAAAATTGGTGGATTATTCCAAAAGCTTCATAATCGTCTAGTTCATTATTAATATCCTAATTAAGATAAAGTATGTCGAATTATTAAAAAATATTATTTCACATAAAAAAATAATGTTGATCCATACACTTTTCAATATGTCATAGAATTATAAAGTTAAAAATGTAAAACATAAAATCGAGAATTTTCACACAATAATAGCATTCGGTAGCCATTTTCACCGTGAAGATAAAATAAAGTCCGAAATTTTTTTTTCATGATAAAGCATATTACATTAGCTTTAATTTAAGATATATATAAAAGTGTCAGACCTTCCGGAACATTTTCAAAATTTAAGTTAAAAAAATTAATTTTTTGTGAAAAAGTTGTCATTTTAAATCCCCCCTTGTGGGCAGGTTAAGGGTTAAATTTATGAAAAAAATATACCAAATGAAAGGTAATGATATTATGCATCTATATAAAAAAGAATTATATTGATGTTCATTTTTGAAAAAGTTATGGCACTTTTAATTTAAAAAAACGGTAGCACAGTGGGGTCGAGGCACAGTGTGGACGAGGCATAGATGGGACAAGTATAGATGATATCT
>NW_026103161.1:0-1045 GCF_025091365.1 Daktulosphaira vitifoliae
CGTCCTGAGATTGCTCTTTTACTCAATACTATTCATTGTAAAACCAATGACACTTATATTTTACCACTCAGTTGACCGCAGAGTCTTTTTTTAACCAGCAGAAAAAAAACTATTCAACCACGATGATAAACGAAAAATAATATTGATATTCAACTATTTACTACGTCATGTTTGAAGATCAAAACTTTTAGCATGTATTAGAAATTAAAATTCAATAAATTACTAGCGTATTATCGAATCTTCGTCAGTAAAACTAAAAAATGTATAAAACAAGAAACAATACATACCTAAATCGTGCAATAGGCCAATTTTTATTAACAGTTTCTTTGACTATTCGACAATTTCTAACTATACTTAAATTCCTTTAAATTATCAATGTTCTTTAATATTAATATTGAAAAATCGTAAAAGTAAAAAACATTATAGGAAAAATACACATCACGTGTTAACTAAATAGAAATAAATAATAACTAGTATTTTTTATATAAGATAGAAAAGAATCACGACAATTTAATAGATGACAGTAAATACAATAAGACTTATAACGATCATATAAATTTTGAATAAATCATATACTTCAACAATAGATATTTTTGAGTGTTACAAATCGGCTAGAAAATATATTGATCATTTTTTCGTTTCTAAGCGTTATGTTTTGTTCACTTAAATGATTAAAATTTTCTCTTGGGAAAATTCGTTTAAACTGCACTTTGATCTACGTAGCGTGTACTCGATTTTTCTCAGGATGACAAATATTATCCCACACGACTTACGCTCAATTTGTTTCACCACTGAGTTCTTAATCAAAACTCTTCACACCCTTCTTATTTTGTCCGAAGTTACTTCAATCACAAGTGGTAACTTTCATAGCCTCAACTTATTATCCGAAAGCAAACCTTAACGAATAAAAATCAATATTCTTGTCATACATGACAAGAAATAATTCACCGAAAGATAAAAATAAAATTAATAGATAAATTAAGAGCTCTAAAAGTTTAATAAATAATCTAAACTCAACTACATATTATATTGATTAAAAAACAAC
>NW_026103162.1:0-1045 GCF_025091365.1 Daktulosphaira vitifoliae
TTTCCACAGTCTTTATGTTATAGTATTACGTTAGATGTATCCTAATTTTTATCAGATTATTGTTTATTATGTCATTAAGCGATAAGAAACTACAAAAAATTACAGACGTTACATGGTCTAGCTAAATTTATCTTATATTCTGAAATAATAAAAAAAAAAATTTAATTTTCTTTCAAATTCAAAAAGCTCATACATTTATTATAAACATTCTTTTAACGTTGATATTTACAAAAAAATTAATAACTTAAATATATTACATTGTTATAATTACATGTATTGCCATTTTGTTTTTCAAACATAACCCCTTAATTAGTGGCCGGAGAGAGAGAAGGTGAACTCCAATTACCGAACTGATTTCTCGCTTGTTAAATGAAACCGCCTGTGACCAAGTTTCAAACTGAGTCATTGCGCGTCAAACACTGCCGCGTTACCAATTCGGTTACATAGTCTCACTAAAACCCCTATAGATANACTCTGCCGCGTTACCGATTCGGTTACACAGTCTCACTAAAACCCCAATAGATAATTTTTTAAATTACATGTCAACAAAATTGGATGTAATTAGGTATGATAATTACTTTTCACTTCAAATGCTTTTTTATATTTTTGTTAATTTTTGATAAAAATGATGTAACATGAAATGTTAATCACCTTGTATTTAATGTATCAATATTTTATAGATAATCCTAATGTAGGAATTGTCATTATTCTGAAAATGTTGGGTGCAAGCCTCAAGCGGTGTGATGGCAGACCTGTAAAATTACATATTAATTAGTTTATTATCATTTTTACCTGATTAATTTAATATATTATTTTACATTCTGTAGATAGAAACACTGAATAAAGACGAAGTTGAAGCTGTCGCCAATANCACTGAATAAAGACGAAGTTGAAGCTGTCGCCAATAAATTCTGTAATATTGACCAAGACCAAAATGGTCTTATAAATAAAACAAAATACAATCAATTGATTGATTTAATTAGCGACCATATTGAAACTGTAGTTATAATTTATTTTTTTATATTCTTAATTATTTGTAAATGAC
>NW_026103163.1:0-1044 GCF_025091365.1 Daktulosphaira vitifoliae
AGATTACACAGAAATAATTAAATATATTTAATAATATTTTAATATATAATACAGAATGATTAATTAACTTGCCTCACAAATAATCTCTAAAAATATAATAATTATCTTTTTTTTTGAAATATTATTAGTAAAATTACATTTTTATGGTCATACCTTATGCTTTAAATCAACGTTCAATTTACAAATGGTAATCCTATCTTTTTTTTGTAATCATATAAGATTTAGTTTTAAAATTTTTTTTATTTTACTTAATTGTCAATGAGCTAAGATTCATTAAAGTTTAGGGGTTCTCGTCAAAGAGGAGCAAGCATACCTAAGTGTTTCCCGTTACGGTACAATACACTGGTAGTTCCTATCGGTACAATAAATATTAATGTTACTGTATTTATCCGACTACTGTTTTATTTATGAAATCCCCTAAACTTTAAATATCTTAATAACTTTAAGTGATATCTCGTTTAGAATTTATTAAAATTGTTTTTTTTCGAGAATTTTTTTTTATGCTTAACAAGATTAATAAAAAAAAAAAATTGACATACTATACTTACTTACTAACTGACTAACTTACTAGATTTCTTAATTACTATTGTTTTGAATATTTAACTCTTAGAAAAAAATTAATTTTAATATGATTATTTTTAAATTGAACAATATTCACAAATTCTTATATTTGTTTAAATTTATTCATATTTATGTTAACATCATATTTATTAGATTACACAGGAATAATTAAATAAAAAAAGCTTAATAATGGTTTTAAAAATATTCAAAAAGTAGAATGTATTAAGTGCAGTATATCAATTTAAATAAATACTAATTTAATTAAGATCTGAATATTTCTATTCTATTGCAGCATTTTATTAAATACCAATAGTTATATTGTAATGATTTCTATTAAAATTATTCATTATATAAAAACGCATAATTTATACTTTTCTTAATATTATTTATAGACGATTGGAAAAATGAATTGTTGAAGCATCGTGATTGGTTTGAAGATAACAATAAACTCCTTGTAGATGAAAAAAAACGAGTGAAAAAATC
>NW_026103164.1:0-1044 GCF_025091365.1 Daktulosphaira vitifoliae
AAATTCCACAAAATGTTTTAATTGACACATACAGTTATGCAACTAAAACATAAAAGACAATAAATTATGAATAAAATTATAAAAGGGAAATGGAATACAATAAAATAATATAAATAAAAAGGGGGTTTTGAAAGGTGAATAAACGATGGCTGAACATATAATGGTTAAATAATTAAATAAACATAAATGTTTACGACATAATAGTAAACTGATCTCAAGAGTTAAACAATATTGAATAAATGATGTTAAATATCCCTACAAAATGTATACAATACGTGTTTCATACCTAACGGAGACACAAGTGTGTTATCTATACACGAATGCGTATTCTGTAAGTTTTTAATAGCAGATCAAACCTTTAGACAGGTATTATGATCATATCATACATACCTAATGTTAAAAAGAATTAACAACAATAAGAAACTAGGATACTTGACCAATAATATGAAGGAAAATTTTTTTAATAAAACAATAAACTCAAATATCTTGTATCATAACAAAAATTATAACCCAACTTCATTCGCAACTATCAGAATAACTATATCACTATCAGTTCTAACAAAAATTATCTTCTTCTTGGATATGAATTACATAAGATAAGATTTCCATCTTCTTCTTCCTCGCCTGAACCCCAACTACTTGGGGTCGGCTACCCTTATCTTAAATTTCCACTTTACATGATCTCTCACATCATCTACGCTGAAATCAGCTGTCCTCATATCGTTCTACCTCTTCTTCCTTCAACTTTCATTTCTATAACTGCTTTTACAGCTTCCGATTCCTCCCTCATCATAACAAGATCAAACCATATAAGTCTATTTTCTCTAATTTTATCCACGATTGACGCTACACCTATACTCACTCTTATATGCTCGTTCCTTATTCTATCTTTTCTAGTCACTCCACTCATCCATCTAAGCATTCTCATATCTGCTACACTAATTTTCTATTCTACTTTCTTTTCAACACTCTGAATCATACATCATAGCTGGCCTTATTACAGTCTTGTAAAATTTACCTTTCAGCCTCATTGGAATTCTTTTA
>NW_026103165.1:0-1044 GCF_025091365.1 Daktulosphaira vitifoliae
TAATAGGTGGAAAAGATCATTATAGTCGACCTTACAATAGTAGTGGTTCATCTTATAGTTATGCTCCATTAGCTACACCTGAAAATGTAGATTTAGGTTCTGAATATGCTCAGGTTAGAAGAATTTAAATTAATTTATGTATAAATGTTTTTATATTTATATTATTATTAGGTTAAAGATATAGTACCTGGTCATTATCCATTTGATGGAGATTATTCTTATTCTCTTGTTCAAGATAGTTTATCAAGCTCTAGTAAACATAAAATAAGGCTTCATAGAGAAAAAGGAAGACCCAGTAAATAAAAATAGTAATATTTTTAATAACAGGTTTTTTTAATTTGATACTCTGTCTAGACTATTCAGATTCTGATAGTGATTGGAGTTCAATGGAAAGACGAGCAGAACCATTATTCAATTCTTCTAATGAAACTTTTTCAAAATTAAAATCTCGCAAAACTGTCACTCAAAAACGACCTAAGAAAAAAAGAATTGCTATTCCTGTTGCAACACCTAAGGTTCCTTCATTTAACCCACCATCAAATGGATCCACTATAGGTTTTAGTTCTCTGTCTTCTCAACATGGCACATTTTACTCTGAAGAAAATTGCGAGATTAAATGTAATTTATACATTTTTTTATACAACTGACTTTTATTGTTGTTTATTTTGTTTTTAACAGCTAATAATAATGTTTCATCGCCTCATTTGTTAGTAGCAAATTCTAATTCATCTAGTGATAATTCTGATGAGAAACCTACTGTTTGGGCACATCCTTCTGCTAGACATCTTGATAAAAGATCTTTACGGTATAAAACAAAACAAATGTGCGCTCCTATTCCACCAGTAATATCTCCCGGTGCTATAATTAATACAATGTGTAAGACATAAATATAAATAAATGTTTAGTTTTTATTTTATTTTAATACTGTCTATTTTATTGTCAGCCTCACATATTCAAGAAATTAATTATAATTATGATGAGGAATCGAGTTTAGATATTTCTTCTCCAAGATGCCTAAATTCTCCATCTGTAAGTAGCAAATAA
>NW_026103166.1:0-1044 GCF_025091365.1 Daktulosphaira vitifoliae
AGATAAATTTCTATAAAATGTCTAATACTTGGAATATTTTATAAATAAAAAGTAAAAAGAACTTTCCATAATTTTTGACTTTTTACTAAAAATTAAATAAAGAATAATGTAATTGATTCTATTTATAAAGGATGTCACTACCAGCTTTTCTCTAAATTATAATAGGTATATAAATGTTAGTAAATTACTAGGAATCAAATTAATTATGTGAATGAACCTTTTGTATTTTTACATTTCTATTGAGACCAGCCGAGGTTAAGGCAATTCTTTTAAACGCGCTTTAATGACACCTCTAACTCGTTTTGTTTGTGTTCATTAGAAAGAGGCGTCTTTCTTCTTTCTTTTTCTTTGGAATTACTTTCTTTTTTAACCGTTGTTTTTATTAATAACTAAAAAAAAAAAACGCTTCTACCCCTGAAGTTTTTGGACAACAATATCCCGAGGATTTTTAATAAAGACGTCTAACAAAAGCTTGCAAGTTACAGTAATTAATCAAAACATTTTTCTCTCACTCCGCTTGTTCCGGAAAACAAGGCCAAGTGGATGTTAAGAGCGTCATTGAGTTTCCATACAATGACCGTCTCGAAAGTTCACCCTGAAAACAATGGTAGGCAAGTGTTTTTATTTTTTTTTCTTTTGGCACTGTGGACAGATCAAAACTTATGCTCGAGCACCTCTAACTTATTATACACGTGTGTATGTTGAAAACAATGAATCGTTGACAACTCGGAATAACAGCACAAAATATTTCACAAGTGTGAAGAAACTCTTTTGAAATTTTATAACCCACGTACACGTCTTAAATTCAACACATTACAATGTTCTTTTGTATTTGTAATCAAAGTAAAACTTATTATAACTTTTACATATACTCTCATTTTAGGCGACAGAATTAAATTATACTGCTTTGGATGAATAATAATGTTCGACGTTGAAACTACTTTGATTGTTTAATTAGTACAGCTTTGTACTAATTAAATTAAATATTTTAAATAATAACACTAATTTTGTAAAGAAAAATGTAAGAATAAAATAATACAATAC
>NW_026103167.1:0-1044 GCF_025091365.1 Daktulosphaira vitifoliae
GATCGATCCCTAGGGTACCAACAATATTTTTCTTGTTATTTTCTCATTATTGGTGACTGATATCTGATGCAAACCGACCATAATACCCGTCCTGTCCATCATTGATCTAGCAAACAACCACGATTGACGCTACATCTAGACTTCCCTTATATGTTCATTCCTTATCCTATCTTCTCTAGTTAATCCATCTAAGCATTCTCATCTCTGCTGCATTCATTCTTTGCTCTACTTTCTTGTCAACCACCCAAAACTCTGAACCCTATAACATATCTGGTGTCACTACAATCTTATAAAATTTACCTTTCAGCCTCATTGGAATTATCTTATCGCAATACACACCAGACGATCCACCCACTCACTCTAAATCCTGTAACTTACATCCACGTCAATACTCTTGTGCTTTTGTATAGCTGATCCTAAATACTTGAACTTTCCACTTCTCTTATCACGTCATTGCTTATTGTCACTAATCTCCTCATTTCACCTACCTCGTGTTCTTCTTTGTCAAACTCATACTTTATATACTCTGTCTTACTCCTACTTAATCTTAAACCCTTTTCATCAAGAACAGACCTCCACACCTCTATCGTTTGATTTCCTCTCTATTTTGTCCTATTAACGCTAGATCGACGGCGAACAACATGCACCACAACACCTCACCTTGTATTTCTCTAGTAATTTCATCCATGACTATAAAAAAGGTATGGGCTCTTGATCCCATTAAAGAATTTTGGTGCACTCCAACTCTTACTCTAAAATCTTCTGTTACTCCTCCCACACTTTTTACTCTGATACAAATGCCATCATACATATCCTCTATTGTATTAATTTACCTTTACAGGACTCTATCATATGCTTTCCCTAAATCTATTAATACTATACACAGCTTTTTCTTCTTTTCCCTATACTTTTCTATTAGTTGTCTTACACAAAATAATGGCTCCATAGTGGAGTTACCAGGAATAAATCAAAACTGGTTCTTAGATACCGATATCTCATTTCTCATTCTCCTATCTATTACCTTTTCCCAGATTTTCATACAAT
>NW_026103168.1:0-1044 GCF_025091365.1 Daktulosphaira vitifoliae
GGTAAACGGTTGGCTGATCATAAATAAAAAAACAAGAGAACTTTAAACGTATTTGGACAAGCTAGGTGATAAAAATTATGCAAATGTCGCGTAGGGAATGTAGTTATAATTAAAAAGTAATGTTCTATTAGGTTGTATAGTTCACGGTCGTCGCCAAACAGATGAAATTAATTCTGTTGATACAAGTTTTTCATCACATGGTTCAATAGTGCATGCGTAGCCGTTTTGTTTTTTGTTTTTTTTTTTGCGTTCAATATTGAAACTCTCGCGGGAACGCTGGCGAATAAAAAAATACTCTGCCAAAGTAAACTTAATATTTTAGGGACTTTGTGTTCGGTTTAAATAGATTCTCTTTTAGGTATTTTACAGGAAAAACGAAAAAGGCAGTCCATGTATAATATACATATATAATCAGTAAGAACATTGAGCGCGGTCTTCGTGATTTCCACAGAGACCCCAAAACACATTAAAAAATTGGGAGAGACGCCCGATAGCTTTTATAATTCACAGGACGGCGACGCTACACGGTGTGCCGTACACTGGTAAAAAAATAAAATAAAAGAAACAAGCGAACCAAAGAGAATTTTAAACAGCACTGTATTATTATATAATGAGCAGACATTAAATAATAATATCAAATATTCCGAGAAAAAAAACACATTCAAAATGTAACGTTTCCATAGTCAATGCTTTATAAAATTTTATCAAGACCTAAACTGTCACATTAATTTAATAAACCAAAACGCGCTTTATTATTTAACAGTTAGAAACGAAGTGTGTCTTATAGAGAGCAAGTATGTTGTTCGACAACTAAAAAATTTAAAATGAAATAAATCACACCAGTCGACAAAGGTAAAGTCACATATAAATATAAATTTTCGACCTTACGTTACTTGGCACCCAAGACGTCCTACTGTCACCACGAGCACTATTTTTATGGGCATAAAACAAACATTAAAAATCGGTAAATTATTATAACCCTCGATTCTTAAATACAGTCTTTTTATTATTCGTCAACAGGATTGTAACAAGTTTAATCAAAAT
>NW_026103169.1:0-1044 GCF_025091365.1 Daktulosphaira vitifoliae
AGTACCGATTGCACTGCCACCGATATTATGAAACGTAATAAATGAAAATATTTTTTCTCGAAGTCAAAATCTTTAAACAATTATAAAACGTAAACGTTTGTTTGGATAAAAAAAATTATAAGAACACAATTGTTTGTAATTTTTTTTTCCTATCATATTATCAAATCAAAAATAGTGGTATCCCTTTAAAAAAATTATAAATAAACATTTTTATTCCTGAAGGGATAAAAAAAATTTTTATTGAACATCATATTATTGTAGAGTTTTATAAACTTAATAATTTTTCTTTTTACAAAAATTTTAAATTCTCAATAGTTTCTAAAAATTAGTGTCTTACCAGATTTCGATCACTCTGTATATATTTATTTATTCATATAAATTGGCATCGAAAAAGAAAAATACGTCAACTTGACAGGTTACTGATCCAAAAAGAAAAGAACGATGATTTTTTTAGTTAATCTGTCTACCTTAACAGATTAACTTGACTAGTGATAAAAGAAACGAAGGGTGACCAATCATTGCGATCACAAATTAAAGAAAGACTTTGCTAGACGCAAACATGTACAAGGACATAAAGTGTAAATAAATATGACACAATTTTATAAAATAAAAATATAATATATTATTCAATTTTAAATCATACAAGTGTATAGTAATAACTTGTTTTGTTTAATATAAATAATTGCAAAAAAAAAACAAGGAAAAATATTAACAAATTAATGAAAATCAAACAAATATGCATTTCCACTTTTGCCTTTATATAATAAATGTAATCTTTTATCATCATTGTTGATATTAAGAGCTTCGATTTCTTCATTAGTTAAGTTTAATCTCGGGATAAACACATTAATATTGATGATTAGACAACCAACAATGACAACCCCATTTCATGTGCTTGTATTTTTCATAGATATGACTTTGTATGGCGTATATTCCTCCAGATCACTTAATTTTGAATATCATTATGTAGCGAGGTGTAATATATAGAAGTAATAAACACTTTTACGATTTAATAACAACTATACTATATTACAACGAACTAAC
>NW_026103170.1:0-1043 GCF_025091365.1 Daktulosphaira vitifoliae
ATCAAGAAATATATGTAAATGAAAACAGCAAAATTTTCTTTTCAATATTGTATTTATTTTGAGAATAATCGAGTGGTTTATTATAAAACGATCGCTCTGTATATCTATATATATATATATAGATATACACAATATTAAATATATATTTTTATATATTTATTAATGTATAAAAATATATTTTCTTTGATTGTAGCCTATACTCTATGACATTTCTGTATTTATATCTTGTTCACTACATAGACACAAGTAAAATAAAACAAAAAGTATGGAATGGGTGGAGACTAGTTGTACTAAAACATCATCACCTGTATAACACGATCTGCAAGAAAAAGACTAGGATCGTAATTATAATAATAATGATCAATTTTACACACTTCTATTTCCAAAATTAACATGCCAGAGAGGGAGATAGCCCTCTTTCATATTTTAGGCAGTAAAAGATGTTTCTTGGCTAGGTAAATGATGAACAGAGCGGCTATTATGGTCGGCTTACACCCTCGACCAGACACCATCAATTAGAAAATAACAAGAATAATCTCAGTGGCACCCTGAGGATCGAACCCCGTACACCCAAACATAGTGTAGTGATTATGTAATGATCGAGAATCTTCGCGACGGATAGGAAACACAAAATGCATATACGCGCGAATGTTCTCGATCGATCCGTAAGAGAATCTTCTAGAACTCAACACAATATAAAAAGGCGTGACGTAACAATAACGTCTATCAGTTAGTTAACCAGTCGTCAGTTAATCGGTTAAGTAGTTAAGTACACATAGTGCATTAATATAATTTTCTTAGTGTTTAAGCAATAAACCGTTTATATTTTTTCTGCTATATAAATTAGTGTTTTTATTTATTTTAAATCAATAAGTGAAGCACCAAACATACGTTTCTACCCACTAAGCCCAGTCGTCCTATTGAAATTTAAAATAAAGTATTTGTAATGCCGTAGCATGAATCATAAGGTCGAAGAGACTCTAAAAAAGTGTTACATGCTTTCTTAGACTCCCTAAATTAATAATATAAAGATTTGTTCAAAT
>NW_026103171.1:0-1043 GCF_025091365.1 Daktulosphaira vitifoliae
TCCTATTTAATTTTATTTGTCCATCTTTGTTTGAGTCACCCTCTGGGTCTCTTTGCGTTTGGTTTCCATTCAGTTATTTTTCCAAATAGTCATTTTTATCTCTATACATGCCTGGCCCATCCTATGCGCATGCTTTTCAAGGTCTCAACAATATTGGATTCGTTATATAGTTCTTCTAAGTTTTTATTACTTCGCATTTCATATTCGCCTTCATTGTTTCTCTTTTGGCCGAATATCTTCCTCAATATTTTTCTTTTAAACACTTCTAGTTTTTTTTCATATAATTATGCTGTCGCCCAAATACTGCTTGCATATAGAGCATAAGGTTTGTCCAGAACTTTACACAATGTTACTTTGGATTTTCTTGATAATAGTTAGTCATGTAAAATGTAAAATATAACAAATAAGAATTTAGCACAACCTACATGGTCAATTATAGATCCATAGCGCGATAAAAAATGTGGTTTGGCATGGTTAATATTTAATTCAGTATGACATAGTAATTTATTTTGTGTGTTATAGTAGCGTATACTATAGACAATGTTAAAATATTTTATAAAGAAAAATTGGCTAATTCCGCTACACCAACAAAATTTTTGGGGAATTGACGTTTCATTTAGCAGAAACATATTGTACTATAAATAAGTCTCAATAACAGATATTTGTTATTCTTTAATAGCATAATCGGATAACATTTGTTTAAATAATGTCAACTTAATTTCTAAAAAATATTATTTCAGACAACTTTTATACATTTTTATACAACTTTTTTGTATATTTAATTCGGTTAGTTTTGCGTTGTATAATTTTAAAATAAATTTTTTACACATTGTTTTTTAATAATGGACTCAACTAGTTTTAACAATAGTTGTTGATTTAAATGTTGAATTTTGGTAAAATTTTATTTTGCAACTATGCAATGAATTTTGAATTATGTATTTTTAGATATTATAACCTTGCAAAATTCGAATAACATGCAATGTGTTTATGTAGATATTTTGGCTTTCAATCACTTAAGTTACATGGCGTTTTAGTCCTAAAAC
>NW_026103172.1:0-1043 GCF_025091365.1 Daktulosphaira vitifoliae
AAAGAGAGTTTAATAATTTGCATTATCTAAATGAATTCTTCTCAAAAAAATGTTTCATAATTTTTAATGAAATTTAAACTCACGAAGAGTATACATATATTTATAAATATGTATATTTTTATACATTTTATAGAATAAACAAGATTTCAAAGATATAATGATAAAATAAAGAAGATACACTTTGAACATATTATTATTTAGAGACATCTTTATTTTTACCAAATGCTTCAATCCAATGGGGGTATGTGGGACAAATGGACACCTTAGGCTTGAATAGCCACAACTTACTACATAATAGAGTCAAAGAGATAAAGTTAACACTATTAAAAAAAAAAAAAAATTATGCAGTTTAAGTGACCAAAATAATATTTTAAAGAATTAATCTATTATTAAATTATGACATTTTTGTTTAAACTTAGAAAAATTTTCATTTTTTTCCATAGTTGAGGCAAAATAAAATTAGAATACAAAATGCCACACTTTTATTAAAATTACTCAACAAAATTTATGTTACTAAAAATATTAAAATCAAATTTTTGTAATGTGTATTGATTTTAATGAAATAAAATAATANTGTTACTAAAAATATTAAAATCAAATTTTTGTAATGTGTATTGATTTTAATGAAATAAAATAATAAACTTTTTACAATTAAAATTCAACAAAATTATCAATCTTTAAAATAAATTATAAAAACATTATTGAATTATGTTCATTATTATAATATATCAGTTTTATTGTAAAAGCCTCACCAATAAATGTAACAAATAACATTTAAATTATTAATTATACATAACTGCCTACTTTTTTTAGGAGCAAAATGAATTCATAAAATTAATTTTACCTTAACTGACTTTTTTCAAATTAAATTTTAATTACTTACATATACGTAAACTGTAAACTGAATGAAATTATTTAAAATAATTAAACTTATCTTAAATTCAGCAAAACGTCTATTTTAAATCTAATTTATTATTGTTAAATTCGTAATTCTGATAACAACACTTTATATTATTGAAGGTAAAGTAAAATATTTGATGATA
>NW_026103173.1:0-1043 GCF_025091365.1 Daktulosphaira vitifoliae
TTATTTATTAAAAAAGATAAAAAATTATAAAGACACTGTAGAATAATATAAAATCATCATAAAGTCTTATGACTGTTGTACAAACTTTTGAAGAAAAATCAGATCGCAATGCACAAAATTATGTTGACTGAATATATTATTAAAAATAATAGCGATTATTTTTATATTATTATTATTATTCAGTTAACGATTTAAAATGCCAATTTAAAAAACTTATCACTAGAAAAGCTGCTGAAAATACTACTTACTAAAGAATATTATGAAATCTTAAATTATTTGCATATATTAAATATTATTCAATATCTAGGTGAAAACTGTCGAAATTGGAAACTTGGAATGACATAGTTGACTATTGTTATTTAGATTAATAATTTATTATGTTATACATTAATTTATTAGTTTAATCAATTAACATTTATTGANACGAAATTGGAAATTTGGAATCACATGGTTGACTATTGTTATTTAGATTAATAATTTATTATGTTATACATTAATTTATTAGGTTAATCAATTAACATTTANGATGAAAATCATGAAAATCAAAGATAAATAGAATAATAACAAAATTATATCCTGATGAAATTTGATTAATTTTTATATATGAAAAAAAAGGGAAATCCAAATTTCCCTTGTTGGTTGTTTGCTTATATGTTTTTGGCAAAACAAAAAAAGTCAAAACAAAACACTTAATAATATATTATTTGAAGGATAAAAACTTTATTCTTATATAATTTTATTACTATCGTATCAAAATAATACAGAGAGTTTTCTATGTAGCAACTTATTATATAATAAAACATTAAAAACTAGCCAATGTAATCGAAATTACTTAAAAATATCCGATTTTCAAATTTCCTTTTTTTAATGAAAGTTTGGTGATGGTATTCTGGAAAAATTATTCTTACAGCTGAGAAATTTTTATCAAACAAATTTTATGTTAAAATTACAGATGATNTATCAAACAAATTTTATGTTAAAATTACAGATGATATAACATATTAGTTTTGGTAATATATCCAAAAATATTATTTCTTAAGAAA
>NW_026103174.1:0-1041 GCF_025091365.1 Daktulosphaira vitifoliae
TAACATCGCAAAGATCACAGATAATGTTCTCTGTTTCGCATATTATAATAACATTAACAACAGGATATATAACGACAAAAGCATTAAGAAAATTATTGTAACGTTGCCAAGCGAAGGGTAGCTGGTTTTTATAGCTCTTTTTTTTTAACCCTGACCAAAAATGGTAAATTAATTGGCAAACGATTGGGAGGTTTGAACGAGGAACCGGATGAAAAAAATATATTTGTTTATCCGTAGGATTTTTTTCATTTATTTATTTATCTGCACCCTTTTTTTAAGCAGACGTTTACACAAAACTTCTTTTTAATATTTTTATCTTGCCCTTAATTAACCTTTCTTTATCTGAATCAATTACACAAGTGGGTAGAATAAAACAAAAGCAAATGAAAAAAGGGTTTTTTCCTCCTCGACCTTCTTCGAGCAAACTAAAAAAATATTATTGGCTTTAGTTTGCGGAGGAGTATACTTGAGAGTAATTAGAAATGAGTTTAATTAAAACTTTTTTTTTTTTTGATAAAAAAAAAAAAATTACAGAAATCTGTTTACTATCTGTGGTTTATCGTGATAGGTTTTAGACAGTAAAAGTCCTTTGCCAACGACGAGACATGCATTTTTTTCGTTTTTGATGTGTCAATTTAATAGCGGATAATTTACGATTTAGACATCTGTTCTAGGGCGCGTAAACAATGCGCATCTCCATTAGTGCATAACACGTAATACGAAACCTCAACGGAAATAACGACCGGGGGGGACAATGACGACGTCGGTGTGGTTGTCATAATAGTATAATATAATAATAAAATAGGTGTGGTACTTAAACCATTGGTCGAGCGCTTTTTTTGGCGACGGCAAACGGGTCCAGGGAAAATAATCCCCCACCCTTATGTATAATAGAGCAAGGGCAAAAGTCTCTCGGCATGACGTCTCTGGAGTAATCTGTTACTGTGCGTGTGACGGTGAGTAGCTTTAATGAATAGAATTTACGCGCGTACACACAACACTAGTATTTTTTTTTTTTTTTTTTAAGAATGGCTTTTTGCC
>NW_026103175.1:0-1041 GCF_025091365.1 Daktulosphaira vitifoliae
AATTGCTTAATATTTTCATTTTTTTAAAACTTTTATAAAAATATACTGAAACTAAAGAAATTTCAATATACTTAAGTGTTATAGTTTATTAATGTCAAATTTATTATGCCAAAATTCTCAGCTCTCTCTGAACAGATTTTGATGATCTATATGTTAAAAGAATCCAAATCTGATATAGTTGCAATTATCATCTGCAATCAACCAAAAATCTTTCAATGTTTTACGTTTTTGTTATACTACTATTGAAGCAAATATAATCTTTATTTTGCATATACTGGGATATTTCAATATTAAGCTACCGATTAACCGTTATCGTTAGTTAACGATTAGTTGTTAAGTTATACAGCTATCTATATTCATATGGTTGATTGGATGTTGTAGGTAGCTGTACTACTACTTCTTGTACTTAGGTTTTTCATTAAATCTTTAAAAATAGTTCCCCAAAAGAAACCTTATTTTCTCTAGTATATTAAAAATTAATTATAATTTCTGTTTTTAAATATGATACAGGAAATAAAAAAACGAATGACTTTTTACAAAAAAATCATTACATCAAAATTATTATTTTTTAATCATAAATAAATTCAAAAAGCTTTAATCTTCCATACGATAAAATTTGTCAAACATCGCGGACAAAATTTAAAAAAATTAAAATTAAGGATCGAATTAAGGAATAATAAGAAAGTATAATATACTCTTCAAAGTTAGATACTTACCCAAAACTCGATAATTTGCATCTGAACAAGTATAATAGAAACACTGAATTAACTATGTTTAAACTTATACTTAATACTAAAAAATATTAAAAGAATTGCAATATATAATAAAAACGTAAAACAATTGTCGTAACACAACAAAAGAAAGGTGCAAATGTAATTGTGATGTGTACGAAGATGAAGATGAGGATATGTTCTCTAGGTATTCACGTGCGTGTTGTCGTATAGCAGTCACCGTGCTCGACTGACACTCCGGGTTAGCTGTGGGTGTCGAAAGGCTGTTGTTATTTGAAGGGAATAAGGGTAGCACCTAGGTATGAGGTGC
>NW_026103176.1:0-1041 GCF_025091365.1 Daktulosphaira vitifoliae
TATATTACATTAGCTTTAATTTAAGATATATATAAAAGTGTCAGTATTTTCGGAACACTTTCAAAAGTTAAGTGGAAAAAGTTAATTTTTGTGAAAAAGTTGTCATTTTAAATCCCCTTATGTGGGCTGATAAAGGGTTAAATTTATAAAAAAAATATAGCAAATGATAGGTAAAGACATCAAGTATCTATAAAAAAAAATTTTTATTGATTTGTTCATTCTTGAAAAAGTTATGGTAGTTTTAAGTAAAAAAAATTAAAAAAAATTCGAAAATTAGCGATTTTTAAATTTGTAATTTTTTTGGAGGTTTCACCCATTTTCGGGGAAGGAGGGAAATATTTTCAATTTTTGAGGGTAATGTCTTCGACTAGATACAATATGTGATCTTTTGACATATCGTTGAAAGAAATTGGTTCAATGAGAGCTGAGAAAAAGTGTTAACAGACACAAAAAAATCACATCATAAAAAAACTAATACCTTCTCAGCTTCGCATCGAAGCTAAAAAAAATTAAATAAGTTTAATTTCTTATGTCTCATGAATTTTATTCTATGTCAATTCAATTTTATATTATTCATGAAAGTCAGTATATTGCCCTTATAAGATACTTTAAAATAAAATATAAAACCCAGGATTTTAACACAAAACTAGCATATTAGCATAACTGTTGTCGGGACAAATTTTTTTTTTTTCATTTTATGGTATATAACATAACCTTTGATTTGATATATGTTTAAAGGACGCAGTATTTCCGGAACACTAGATACGATTTATGATCTTTTAACGTATTGTTGAAAGAAATCGGTCCATTGAGATCTGAGAAAAAGTGGTAACAGACATAAAAAAAAATAAATAAACACATCATGGTAAAATTAATACCTTTTCAGCTTCGCATCGAATCTAAAAATTAAAAAAATGTTGAAAATTAGCGATTTTGTAGGGGCTTATTTAAATTTCTTAAATAGGTTTACAACTCTTGTTATATATTATAACACAACTAAGGAATAATTATTTTATAAAATAATTCTTTTAATATTTATTT
>NW_026103177.1:0-1041 GCF_025091365.1 Daktulosphaira vitifoliae
CTCCATACATTTTTTCTGATTTATTCAGCTTTCTTGTATCTTCTACTAAACATTTTTGTATGAATGAATTTAAAGTTACTTTATTATCTGAAAACATGTCAATTTTAACGTGAATTTCGTCTAAACTTAATTTACACAATGAATGGTTCATGTCACGTATGGGAGAACTCAGTATCTGAAAATCATTAATAATTAATTTTTATGTTTTTTTTTGTCACTTTCATTTATTTTCTCAGCTCTAATTTTTTTAATTATATGTCAAATTATTAAAATTCGTAACTAGTTGAAGATACTACCCTCAAAAGTTAAAAAAAACTTCCACTTTATCAATTAAAAAGTTACTTAGCCCACATTCTCCATGTGGACAGTTAAAATTATACATTTCTAATGTTTTTAAAGTATTGTCAAATTATGTTTGATATGATAATAGGTTTTAATTATAAAACTAAAAAATTTTATTTTGTAATTTATTAAATTTTAGCTTCGATGCGAAACTTAGAAGGTATTAATTTTACTATTATGTGTTTTTTTTTAATAAATTCCGAAAAAATTTTTTTCCATGACAAAGTATATTACATTAGCTTTAATTAAAAATATATATATAAGTGTCAGACTTCCGGAACACTTTCAAAAGTTTAAATAAAAAAGTTCATTTTTTGTGAAAAAGTTGTCATTTTAAATCCCCCCCTGTGAGCAGGTAAAGGGTTAAATTTATAAAAAAAATATACCAAATGATAGATAAAGACATAAATCATCTATAAAAAGAATTATATTGATTTGTTTATTTTTGAAAAAGTTATGACAATTTTAAGTAAAAAATTTTTTAAAAATTTCGAAAATTAGCGATTTTTAAATTTGTAATTTTTTGGATATTTCCCGATTAACGGGGAACGATGGAAATTTTTTCAATTTTTGAGGGTAATGTCTTTGGCTAGATACGATTTGCGATCTTTTGACGTGTCGTTGAAAGAAATCGGTTCGGTGAGAGCTGAGAAAAAGTGGTAACAGACACAAAATAAAAATAAACACATTATAGTAAAA
>NW_026103178.1:0-1041 GCF_025091365.1 Daktulosphaira vitifoliae
AAAAAAAAAAAAAAAAAAAAAAAAAAAAAAAAAAACGATCATGAACGTGATGAGTTGGACAAAACGCGTTAGTTAAAGTTTACGAGTTAATTACGAAACTCATTACCAACTAATGCAATGGACATTGAGTCTTAATAGGATGCACGTTTATTATTCAGTTTTGGATGAGATAAATAGATAAACAAATGTATTTATAATTCTTAATAATATTCTTTTTCTAAATACAAAAAAAAAAAAATGTTATTTTTTTTATATTTTGTTTATAACTTCAATTTGTAAAAACTATTTACTTTTCATTTGATGTATGAACAAAGGAGATTAATCTATAATGAAATTTATTGGTATTTTTTTGTATTAATATCTCATTTAAACAAATGCTGGGTTTCGCATTTTTCGCATGAGTAAATAAATTACTAGGTGTATCAAAAGCTTATGATTGCTATACAAGAGTAATTAGTTAACGCTGTCTAGCAAGTAATTTTGAATAACTAAAGAATATAGATAGTTTATAATTTTTATATCCAACTAAAATAACTTAATATAACAATTCAATAAAAAAACAAATTTCAAATGAAATGTTTACTAGATACATTTTGTACAAATTGCTTTTAATACAAATTGATTAAATCGATAATTTATTATAAGTCCTGATGTTTGATATAAATACTACAACTGAAATATCACACCAAAAGACTACATTATTAGTTAAAACGAAATGAAATTCTATACAACATCAAAATTACTCAGTGCTAACAGATCTCTTAAGTGTTTTAAGTTTACTCGTGTAAAAATAATGGTACGGTGGTAGTTAAACATATTAGACTGTTACTCTATTAAATAGAAATAAAAATATTAATATACACAGTTCAGATTTAATGATTATTTTTTAGAAGTACACAAGTATTATTAGGAAAAATTGAAAGATCCGTGCCCGTACATTATTTGAACGTTAATTACTGGGATTTCTTCAAAAAAATAATAATAATATTTAGAATTATTTTTTGGTTTCATATACTCATTGATTTATCAAATATTAAGTAT
>NW_026103179.1:0-1041 GCF_025091365.1 Daktulosphaira vitifoliae
ATGTAGAAACAACTTTGTACAAGGAATATCAAAATCGCTATATATTGATGAAAGAAATCTACAATATTTTCGATTATGAAATCGAAGATTTAAATAATAATGAATTAATAGATCGTAAATACAGTCTAGAATGCAAAGATAATGAAAATTCTGATTGTAATACTGAATAAATGAATAAACTCAATCAATAACTTCATTACTAAATGTTGCCATGTAAAATTTTTTGTCAATCCTTAAAATAATCTATTTATTAAAACCTTATTATTATTTTTTAATTGGCTTTATTTGAAAAATTACAATCTATACAGTATGCACAATAGCAAATCTTATAATTATGAATTGAAAAAAAGTTGTACTGAAAAGTTTAACTTATTTGTTTAGAAAAGGACTATAAAATTAAAGGTATTCAAGGCAATTTGTTTATGTTTATTATTTAAACCATGTATAATTCAACAAGATATTTGATACGAGGTAATAATACAAAAATAAAGTTAAAATTATGATGTGTTGGGTATTTTGACCAAGGTTGGATGTTTTGGGAATTTGGTCAATTCGTGAGTAATGAGGTTCTATCGAGGTTGTAAAGTCTGAGTGTTTAGAACAGTAAAGACAAGTAGATATAAAAAGAAATGAATTAAGATCCTCTCATAAAGGTATTAAACGCTGAGGTATTCTTGTAGTGATCGGGATCTTGGCCTCCTATCTGACACACAGTATATGACCAAGCACTAACTAGTTATTAATAATTAAATTAAATGATTTTTAAATCAATCTATTGCTTTACCATTCCTTACTCAGATTATTATTAATTTTTTTCTATACTAGTAATATAAAATACAGATTATACATTTTTCATTGATAAATGTAAGATCCGTAATGCAAAGTATTTGCAAAGTAACGTAATTGCAAAGTAACGAACAAGGCCAATAACTAAAAGAGTGTGTAATATTATATTATCACTTATAATATTAAAATATTATATTATGTTATCTTTTGTACATGTATGTCATATATTATGAATTCACAAGATCATCAAAACAG
>NW_026103180.1:0-1040 GCF_025091365.1 Daktulosphaira vitifoliae
AATTATAGCGTAACAAGGACAATAATGAAAATTTCTTAACGCCGACGCATAATAAAAACATGCATAATATTTTAATTCTCGCATCGCCTGCCGATGAAAGTTATAGAAGTACACCCTTCTTATATAATCATAAACTGTTATTTGGAAAAAGTCGCGCTATTGAGGCACGACTAATATGAGTTTAAAATTTTTTTTTTTTATCTAAATTTGAGTTTTGACCAAGAAAAAGAGAAATGAATAATCGATTTCTGTACACCAGTACGACCTCGCGTAATAGAATTTTAATTGAAAGCATTTTAACTTTGCCAACCAATCCAAAAAATAAATACTTATCGTTGATATTTTTGCAAAACCAATGATTACATTACATATCGATCATTGACAGAAAATGGTAATGTTGCAATAAATTAAAAACAATGAAAACAAAATCCGTAAGAAAATATTAAATGCGATTACCGATATTGGATAGTATTTATCATTATCTTCTACTGCTGTGCGCACATAAATGTACATTAGATTCTGATGGATCGTTGCCGCTGTCCCACAAATCACCGTCACCACATGTACGCTAGCGATTGAGACGTTACGCACAGTCGTCACTCGAGTAGTCGCCCAACGTTTTTTTTTTGTTTCTATCGGACGATAGCCGGAGGAGTAGAAACAATGGCCAAGTGTACGACTTCATTATTTAGAGAACTCGACTGTGTCCCCGCGGCCGTGTATGGGTATGATGTCGTCCGTTCGCCGTTTGCCCGTAATGGACGTCGGCAAATCTTCATAAGCACTGCGTTTTCTCTCTTTGCGTTTCCAGTGTTTGTCGCCATCAAGATGAAACCCTAATTATCTCGGGTTTCCCAACGACAACCTCGACGGCATTATAATAGGGTTAATACATACATTGCTCGTAAGATGCTAAATAAGACGCGTTTGAAACATATTTATTCTTAGGACTACTATCATGACGTTTAAGCGCACAGATATTTTCTTGTCGCTATCAGGAATCGTTATCGTACTCGATCGTGTACATGTATAGCATATAC
>NW_026103181.1:0-1040 GCF_025091365.1 Daktulosphaira vitifoliae
AACCAGTCTAGGATTTATTTTCTGAGAAAAATTATTAGATATCACTTGTTCAGCTTTATTTTGGTTAGATTCAATCTTTTTTATAATAATCAAGGCACGAGCAGCTACATCTTCAGTGGCCTAAAAAAAATTATTTTTTTGAGTAATTAGAAATTGAGTTAAACTTTTAATATACCTCTGTATGGGTTGGTTTTACTTCTCCTGGTAAAGTTATGCCATTTGGTAATAATACAGATGCACTATACAATTTCATATTCTTATCTACTTTATTTGTAAAACTATACCTGGGTGTTCCATAACCTTTAGAAATATAAAAGCTCTCTAGAGCAGCAGTCATAGATGTTGATGGTTCCTTTAAATTAATATTTAATACTATTTATAATTTTTTCAAACTTTAATTTTTAAATGAAAATCATAACTAACTGCTGGGAAGTAAGGTATACTGTTATCATTATTTCTGCTAAAATTATTTTCAGTCATTTGCTCTTTACTATTATAACTTGAACCACTTGGTGCAGCTGATCTGGAGAAACTCTTGGTTGACTCCAACTAAAAATTAATAAAAAATTTAAGAACTATATGTATCATAAATGTCAATTTAAAAAAAAAAAAAATACAATTGAGACCAAGTACAATGAGGGCCAAACATAGAGAAAACTTTTATAGATTGAAGTTAAACAATAATTAAAATTACTATCATTAACAGGTAAACATCATGATATTTGAATTTTAAGAACAAGATGTTTTTTTAGAAAATTTTTAGAAAAAGTTTAGGGTTTTTTTTATTTTTGAGGATAATTTCTTTACTAGATGTAATTTAGGTTATTCTGTCTCATAGTTGAGCAAATTAAGTGCAATAAGAGCCAAGAACAAAAAGTGACAGGCACAAAAAAAACACATATACATAAAATCAACAGCTTTAGTTAACACATAAGCTTAGCTTGTTTATCAGTCAAATAAATTCTGAGTATTTGCAATGTGTAAGTAGATTAGTTAATGTAAAATAATAATTTTTAATTTAATAAAATATTTGTCATAAT
>NW_026103182.1:0-1040 GCF_025091365.1 Daktulosphaira vitifoliae
AATATACATATTACTTTTAAGATATTTTGAGGATTTAGTATTAAATTGTTTTTTAAGATTAGCAGAGATTAACAAAATATCATGGATGAAAATTTAAATTATTTTCTAAGAACATATTATTTAATCGTATCATAAATAACTTCGAATAAAAAATATGAACTTGGTGTTTTTTTTTATAATTCATTTAATGAACAAAAAACTTTTGTGAAGTACTTTGATATAGACAGTATCGCATTTATAAATATTACTAATTCCTTAGAGAAATATTTTTATTAAAAACTCTGAACCCTCTGTGAAGGAGTCTTGTAAAAGCTCACATTAAAAATATTTATATCAATCCATTATTGCTAGTTAGTTTAAATACATTATTTATTAGCAATTATATTCCATTATTTAGCTTTAAATACTCTTTAGAAAAAAAATTGCTCTCGAAATCACTGATTAAAGAGATTATACAATCTACATAGTTAAATTCTAAATCTATTAAATCTAATTAAATTAAATATTAATCTAAACATTTTTTTATTCTTCCTATAATCTGAGGCATATATATATATATACATATTTTTGAAATTCCAAAATGGAGGGGCTTGTGAGACTTACGTATACATTATTCTCTCAGTAATGAAACAAATGAAGGATCACATCGTATCATCGTACACAATTTATTATTACAATTTTCTCAGAATTGTTCGAATACTACACTTGTCATTTGTTATTGTTTTACCTTAATAATATGTATTAAAATTAAATAATTAATTTGTCAAGAAAATTTAAGAAATACCGAATTTTCGAGCGTAATAAATCACATTTTAAATTTATTATATTTGAATAAATAATCTGAATAATATTTTTATTTAAATTAGAAATATTTGCAAAATTACTTTAATGTAACACACAAATATAAATAGATAATAATTTTGCCTATTTTATGCGTTAATAAAATTATTTTCTGCTACGGTTTATCTGAATATATATTGTAAATTAACAAAATGTGTACTGAAATCCTTCGTTTTACAGTATACGAGTAAGAAGTGCAA
>NW_026103183.1:0-1039 GCF_025091365.1 Daktulosphaira vitifoliae
AAACAATTAATTATAATAATTATATAATATATAAGTAAAAGAATTAAAAATCTGAGTTTAATTAAGGAAATAGAAGTTAAAATTGCTTTTGTAATTATCCACCAATTTCTTAGAATTAAATACTAACTACAGATTTGCATCCACGCGTTTCTTATGATGATTTTAATCACTGTCAGATTAAATCTATACTGAACCCAACTAAAAATTTTCGATTTTAAATTTTCAACTTAAAAATGCTATAACTTTTCGAAAAATGTAATTATTAGCACAAATTTTTTTTTCTAAATACATTATAAGTACGTCTTTCATTTGACATACTTTTTATTAAAATTGGACAATTTCCCCATATAAAGGGGGGGTTCAAAACTTGAAATATTGTATAAAAAATAGAACTTTTTCAACATAACTTTTAAAAGTGTTCCGGAAATACTGCGTCCTTTAAACATATATAAAATTAAAGCTTATAACTTGTACTATAAAATGAAAAAATAAAATTGTCCCGACGACCTATCTACTATGTGCAAATTGCTGTCAAAATTTAAAAAAAAATGTAATATTTGCGATAAAAATCACCTTCTATAAGGATGTTTTTTGTACTTAAAACTGCCATAACTTTTTCAAATATTTACAAATCAAAATAATATTTTTTTACTATGAAACCTTAGGTAATTTCCTTTCGTTTNTACAAATCAAAATAATATTTTTTTACTATGAAACCTTAGGTAATTTCCTTTCGTTTTATATCATTTTTTTTTTGAAAATCTAACACTTATTCTGCTCACAAGAGGGATTTAAAATAGCAACTTTTTTTACTAAAACTAACTTTTTCAACTTAATTTTTGAAAATGTTCCGGAAATACTGTGTCCTTTAAACATATATAAAATTAAAGCTCATTTTATGCACTATAAAATGAAAAAAAAAATTTTTGTCCCGACGACCTATCTTCTATGCACAAAAGGCTACCGTATTCAAAAATATGCTATTTTTCTATTAAAATTCTAGGTTTTGTATTTTATTTTATTTTAAAATATCTTATTA
>NW_026103184.1:0-1039 GCF_025091365.1 Daktulosphaira vitifoliae
TAATTATGTAATAATTTTTGTAAACATTTTACAATCCATGGTAACTACAAGGAGAACATTTCTATATATATTTTCTATGTCACTTTTGACGTTAGCCTAGAGCGAACAAAAATCGAGAATGAACTGCGACACTAAAATTATTAAGCATACGTTTAAACTATTTTATAATCGAATATAATTCACATTTATAATTTTTTACATTAGGATATATAGAAATTATGACACTATCCAAAGGATTTATATTTATTTTTTAGCCGCAGGACATTCATTCACTCANTAGCCGCAGGACATTCATTCTCTCAAAACTGAAAATAACAATCACATAACATTATTGTTGTTTCTTTTGTTTAAATTATCATAACTGTATTTAAATATTATAATCACAGTTAAAACAATTATTATCAAATGTAAGTAATACTGTCGTACGTAATTATTTAGAAACTGAAACTATGCCATTTATATAAAAATCNCCATACGTAATTATTTAGAAACTGAAACTATGCCATTTATATAAAAATCATGTTGCTATTTTATTTTGAATTGAATTTTAATATTTTTTAATTAAGCAAACTTTCCTCTAACTCAACAAATGGCCTTAAAGGGCGTTGGCTTGGTTAATCATTTACAAAAACTAGGGCTTTGTAAATGATTTACGAAATCCCTTTTATTTTTAATGGTTACGAAAAACATTGATTATTAAATTCATAGACACTAAAAATATGATTTAACAACAAATTTTGGCTATGAAAAAAGTACTAAAATAAATATGACTACCAATGTATATACCAAATGGCGCCTCTTATTACATTTGTATTCCTTAATTTTGGATAAATTATTATTTTAACAATTGTAAATAAATAAAAAAGTAGTCAATTACATGTTCATTAATAAAAGTGTAATAAAAAGTTACTGTCATAACATACATTATTACAGCATATACTTATACAACCACATATACTATTGTACTATATTTATAGATATACAACTGGGCTAAATAAATAAATATATAAATACCTACGTAGTCATAGTAAAATGAATA
>NW_026103185.1:0-268 GCF_025091365.1 Daktulosphaira vitifoliae
GAAAAAAAATTAAAATTTAAGAAAATCAAATTGTTTAAACATAAATTCACTTAGAAAGTCGACGAAAAATTGAAACATCATATATCTACGTTCTAAGTAAGAAAAAATTTAAAATCTAAGAATAACAACATGTTTACACATATATAGACTTTGAAAGTCGACAAAATTAGAATGTCGACGAAAAATTGAAACATCATTTAACTACGTTCTAAGTAAGAAAAAATTTAAAATCTAAGAATAACAACATGTTTACACATATATAGACTTT
>NW_026103185.1:844-1038 GCF_025091365.1 Daktulosphaira vitifoliae
ATGTGAAACATCATCAATAGACGTTGTAAGTAAGAAATAACTTAAAATTTTTGAAAAACAACATGTTTACACATAAAGCGACTTTGAAAGTCGAATAAATTAGAAAGTCGATAAAAAAGTGAAACATCATCAATAGACGTTGTAAGTAAGAAAAAACTTAAAATTTAAGAAAAACAACATGTTTACACATAAAT
>NW_026103186.1:0-451 GCF_025091365.1 Daktulosphaira vitifoliae
TTAGAAAAAAATTTGAATATTATAGTCTAATAGTAACACACACAAACAGAGTAATAAAATTATTAAATTACAAAGTAAAATTATTTAATTTTGTAGTTGAAACCTATCAAACTTGATTCGTCAATAAATACTTTGAAAACATTAGAAATTAATGATTTTAATTGTTTGTATGGAGGAAATGGAATAACTAACTGTTTAATTGATAAATTAAAATTTTTTTTAATTTTTGAGGGTAATATCTTCAACCTAGATACGAATTGTAGTCATTTGACGTATCGTTGAAAAAAATAAATAAAAAATTTGTTACTTATGAATAAATACACTGGACTACAAGAAACTTTCATCAGAAGCAAAAATTTACTTTTCTAAATCAACTTCTCGCGTTGTTTTCAAATCTGCAATTAGACTTTTTCTATCAGTTATACATTTTTATATTATACTAATTACATAT
>NW_026103186.1:584-1038 GCF_025091365.1 Daktulosphaira vitifoliae
TATAGATTTAATCTGACAGTGATTAAAATCACTATCATAAGAAACGCTTCGATGCAAATCTGTAGATAGTGTTTAATTTTAAAAAATTGATGGATAATTGCAAAAGCAACATCAACTTCTATTAAAATAAAATACAAAACCCATAATTTTCATACAAAAATAGCATATTTTTGAATATGGTAGCCATTTGCGTATAGAAGATAGGTCGTCGGGACAAATTTTTTTTTTTCATTTTGTAGTACATAAAATAAGCTTTAATTTTATATATGTTTAAAGGACGCCGTATTTCCGGAACATTATCAAAAATCAAGTTGACAAAGTTAGTTTTTGTAAAAAAATTACTATTTTAAATTCCCTCAGTGAGCAGAATAAATGTTAGATTTTCAAGAAAAATTATATCAAATGAAAGGGAAATATCTAAGGTTTCAATACAAAAAAATATTATTTTTATTTG
>NW_026103187.1:0-1038 GCF_025091365.1 Daktulosphaira vitifoliae
TATAGTCTCAAGGTCATACACGACGGGATACGCGACATAATAACACGTGCCGCGTGGAGTTACAAACTTACAAACAACAAAAAACAAACAAACATACAGGTGAAACTAATATAAGCGTGTTAAAAAGGAGTCGAAAAGACACAAGAACAAGAAGAGGAAATTTGGTCAATGGCTGTGTACGAGGTGTGATCAAAAAATACCCAGACTGTATTAATAATATTTATATCAATTAAACTTCTGACGAGAATTTGAGCAGTGGTTTGAAATCGATAATAATATTTATTTTTTTTTTATGGGATTTTTACAAAAACATGTTTCAATCATGCGTCGATTTTCTAAACGAAAACAATAGAAGAACAACGTTTTTGCGTAAAATTTTGTTTTAAATTAAGGAAAAGTTCTGGTGAAACTTTTGAAGCAAACTTTTGGAGATGATATTCTGTCTCGGACAACATGTTTTGAGTTTAAGGATAACGAACGACAAATGAAATTGTTACTCTTGTTTGTGAAATTATTCGAAATAATCGTCGATTAACTATCAGAGAAGTTACAGAAGACGTCGGAATATCTTATGGTTTTTTCCAATAAATATTAACCAAAGAATTGGGCATGAGCCGAATCACAGTCAAATTTGTTCCTCGTCTCTTAACCGATGAACAAAAACAAAACCGAAAGATTATCTCTCAATAACTTTTTGAAAGAGCAGAAATTGACCTAGAATTTTTAAAAAATATTATAACTGGTGATGAAACTTGGATTTACGGTATGATGTTGAAACCAAGCGTCAATCGTCCCAGTGGAAGTCAGCAAATTCCCCAAGACCAAAAAAAGCAAAGCAGGTGAGATCAAATGTGAAAGCCATGTTAATCACCTTTTGTTTATTTTCGTGGTATACTTCATCGTGAATGGGTGCCTCAAGGACAAACAGTAAATCAGCATTTTTATTTAGAAGTCATGAAAAGATTACGTGAAAATGTTAGAAAAAAAAGGCCAGAAAATTGGAAAAGTAGTTGGTTCTTGAATGTTGCATCACAATAA
>NW_026103188.1:0-1038 GCF_025091365.1 Daktulosphaira vitifoliae
ATTTGTGATCTTTTGACGTATTTTTGAAAGAAATCAGTCCAGTGAGAGCTGAGAAAAAGTGGCAACAGACACAAAAAAAAACACATCATATTAAAATTAATACCTTCTCAGCTTTGCATCGAAGCTAAAAAATAACTGTTATTTATTATTTTGTTTTATGTTTTAAAAAAGATTATTTTAAAATTTGTAAAATCAATTAAATGTAACTTCTATTATTTTCTATTAATATTTTCCTGAGTACTCTTTAAATACTTTATAATATTTTTATTAAACTAAAAACATATATTAATGAATCTAATTTAATAAGTTGATGTAGTCTTATTATTCGAGAATTTTGATGGATTTAATCCAAATACGAATATTTTAATATAAAAATGAATTTTTTAAGTAAGACTATTTGGTATTTTTATAATTTAATAGTTCAAAACAATATCGCTTTTTTACCATATACCTTTTAAGAAAAAGAATACAACTAAATTTTTTTTTTAATTTTTATTTGTTCGTTAAACAAGTTTTAAACTAATTGCAATTGGCTTTGAAACTTAACGTTTTGATAAGGAAGTTTCAATATGTTGCCTTTTAAAATCATATATCAGAGGTTTTAAGATGCAAAGAGTATAAATGACATTAAAAAAATTAGTTATTGTTTAAATAGACTGTATAGTAAGAGTATTACCAGATATAAAATAAGTATCTCTTCTAGATAATGTTATATAAACACAAAATATTCGATTTTCTAAAAACTTAAAAATATTTACTTACCTTCAATATGAATATTTTTAAATTACTTATTCAAATATTTTTTACTAAATTGAATCTTAATATTTGTAGATAAACGATTAAGATATTTTTAGAAAATAAAAATAAAATTAAAAATTAACGGTTAGCTTTAAAAAATTAAGCAAAAAATACCCCAAAACAGGGGGGTCGCAGCACAGTAGTGACGTGGCATAGTTGGATCAAGTATAATGATATCTGTCAGTGATTAAAATCACTATCATAAAAAACACTTCGATGCATATATTTAGATAGTGTTTA
>NW_026103189.1:0-1038 GCF_025091365.1 Daktulosphaira vitifoliae
ATTATTCTAACTATATTTATTTATGAATAGTTTACCAATGCTGTAATCCTTGTTTTCCATAGAGTTCTGTCATCTTTTATTAAAGAAGTATTTTTTAAGTGATAATCTCTCTGATAAAGTGATTTTTTTTCACTTTCTTGTATAGGAAAAGAACTATGGTATCGCTCGTCATACCAATTTCCTACGAGAACTTTGGAGTTATACATATTACTATTAAAATATTGTTTTCACTTTATCAAAATTATTCTAGTGAAATTTTATTAAAAGTTTGTATTTCTAAGATAGTAAATTAAGTAGCATTAAGGCTAACAAAATAATTATAATTTTATGGATATGCTATTTGTAATTTAAACTCAATTTGTCATTTCTCATTTTGAAATAATCATAAAATAATCTAAATAATATGAATATAATTATAAAACAAATTATTGATGTTGACTGAGATCTTCCATAAGTAAATTTGCCTAAAATCAATATTTATTTGCAATTTTAACTTAATCATTTTCTGCATTAACATAGTTTGGATGGTGGATGTGAGGGCTTCAGTCTACACAGAACTACTCGTAGCCCCCTCAAACGAATTGAATTAATTTTTGTGGTAGAGGAGACATAAATCAATGTGATAGAGAAACTTCACATTAGGTATTTATCCAAATGTATGAATAAAAAACAAGACTATAGCTCCCATAGACCTTTTTTTTTAAGCTATGCCTATGATTTTCTGTATAAAAATTCACAGTATATAATTGTTTATTTATAAATTTTCGATAGCTTTCGAACAATTAAACTAAGCTTTACAGTTATTTAAAAAAATGTATATACAGTTACCCAACTACTCCTTAATTTGCCATACATTTTTTTTATTTTAACNTCTCCTTAATTTGCCATACATTTTTTTTATTTTAACTGAAATCTTTCCTAGAAAATTGATTTAAACAAATATTTAGAGTTAATGACTTTATATCTATTGAATGATATAAAAATAAAGTTGTAGGCTAATATAATAAGGTAAAATTTGAAATACTAAAAAATATAAAA
>NW_026103190.1:0-1037 GCF_025091365.1 Daktulosphaira vitifoliae
TAAAAACGGATGTATTATATTGCATAAAAGGTGTACATAGATATAAATTTAGAAGATGGTTTTTATAGTAATATTGAATAGGTTTTCATAAATAAATACATTCGAAAAAAAATGTATGACTTAAAATATCAATCAAAGTTGAAATGGGTCATATTGACCCCCACGCGACTTGTAACGTTATACATTTTTTTTGGACTTGTATTTTTTTCAAAATATCGTTTTATTGTAAATGCAATGTTATAATCGATATAATATTGTGGAATTGGGATTATGTGGATCTGCCACCGACTGTGCAATTAAGTTTTAAAAGTAAATTATCTATTGAGAATTTCCACTACTCTATGATACGGAACAAATACGAACAAAACATGTAATAAATACATCCCGTCGCAATATGGACACATTGATTATCGGTGCCTCATTTACAATTACCACTATTCACAATTACCCCTCCTGACCCTACTCGTATTATAATAATTAAATTGTATTGTAATATTAATAATAAAAAATTCAATTCGGAAAAATGATTATGTAAATGTAAATACACATAAAACTAATAAATATAAGCCGTGTTTGAGCTCAAAGAAATACAAGACAAATTAATAAAAATACATTTTGTAATAGTAAAAGCTTTTATTTACCGTCTTAAAAATAAGATTTTGCAGTTAAAATAATTTTTTTACAAACCAAAATTTTTTAATGAAATTTTGAAAATTAAGTTTTTTTGTCGTAATATAATTTTTAGTAATGCACATCATTTTGTAATTTATTTATTTTTTAATTTTTATCCATATTTATATATATATATATCATATGATAACAAATTATGTCTTTGAATTAAAAAAAATTAACTTTTTTATACACATTTTATACTTTTTTAGAAATGGGGTCAAATAGACCCCCACGCGACTATAAACGTTAAAAATAGGTACGCGCCTGCTTAAGGGTTAAGGAGACAATTTTTAAAATAACAATTTTAATAAACTGAGTAAAGTTAATTGAATTGATTATTTGCTAAAATTGAACAATTTAAAAAT
>NW_026103191.1:0-1037 GCF_025091365.1 Daktulosphaira vitifoliae
AAAAGTAATTATTTATATATGTAACTTACTCAAATCATTATTTAAAGTGATTGGAGAATTATTATTATAGTATGTATTTTGTAATGCATCAATTAAATTGCTAAGATTATTTTCAGCAACTTTAATTTTATATTCTTCCTGTAAAAATAGTGATGATGTTTAAACCAGAATTATAAATCTATATATTCATATATTTAGTACTTGATTTAAATTTTCTAATGGATTTGCAGTATATACGTTATTTAACATATAATTACTTAATATATCTTGATAATTTTTAGCTTGATTCCAATATTGTGTATACTTTGTATCAGAATCTACAACATGAATGCGTTTTAGTATCATTTTTAAATTATTTGGCGATTTGAATCCCTTATGACCAACCTCTAAAACTATTTCTCCATGAAGAAAACTGGGTTGATATTGGTTGTGTAAAATAATTAACCGTATTCTGTTGATATTCTAAATCAGTTTGGCTAGAAACTGAACATTTGTTTGTACATATACTCGATTTATTTATACCTATTAATTTTCATTAAGTAATTAATTCATATATACTTTATTGTAAAATAAATATTTATTTTATACGTTTTTAAGGTTTTTCTTTTACTTCATAACAACGAGTAATTAATTCGATTAGTAGTCAAGATTTTTACTTTGGTTAAATTCTTTTCAAGCATTAGGAAACATTCAATTATTTTTATTAATTTTATTTTATTAACAATTACTCAGACGACTTGTATTGTAGAATATATCAATATTGTTTTGTTAAAAGAACCTAGAGTGGACTGATCTTATACCCTTTAAAAATACATCATGGCTTTAATAAATTTAGCATGCTATTTTACAATAATTTACTGACTTAAAAAAATAATTCAAACTTAAATAAGACATTGTATTCAACTCTTACGTTATTATTACGTAAAATAATGAATAAAGTAATTTGTTTAATGTATTGAAATTATTGCATTTAACCATTTTGCAAGCTTCAACTTTTTCAGTGCCTAGGGTCTTTGTAGAATTTACGAGAAAGATTG
>NW_026103192.1:0-1037 GCF_025091365.1 Daktulosphaira vitifoliae
CTCTTTATGCTTTTCATTGCCGTTATTGTAGATTTACCACACGTAAATCCATGCTGATTTACATTTAGCTTCGGCTCTATCTCTCTTCTCATTTTGTCCACCATCATTCTTTCCACCACCTTCGACAGCACCGGAAGCAGGCTCACCGGCCTAAATGATTTCGTCATTGTTTCGTCTGCATCTTTTGCTTTTAATAGCGGTACTATCCTTGCCCTTTTCCATATCTCCGGGAATATCCCTGTGCTTATTACTTCTCTCGTTATTTCCCCCATCCATTCTTTGATCCCCGTCCATGCCTTCCTTACTATTCCTGCCGTTATGCCATCCTCTCCAGGCGCCTTCTTGCTGCCTATTCTCCAGACCGCTGCCTTTAGTTCTTCCATATTTATCTCTTGCTCTGTTAATATTGCTTCCTCCTCATCTAATTCCACCGGCGGTCCTGGCTCCTCTGTCGGTATCATGTTACCTAGCATGTACTCTATCGTTTCCTTCGTATTTTTAGTATATGTGCCATCTTCTTTCCTTTTTGTCGTGATCGTTACTCCCTTTCTTGTTCCATTTCTTACCCATCTATAACATTTTCCCCAGTCTTCAGTATTTATCGACTCCGCAAATTTTCTCCATGAATCCATTTTCTTCCTTCTTATCAGTGTCGTGTATTCATTCCTTTCCTTTTTATACCTTCTATTGTTCTCTTCTGCTTCATCTTCCCTTCCATTTTCCCTCCTTCTTTGCACTATTCTCACTTTTTTCTTCTTTTCTGCTAATTCCCTGTCCCACCAGGGCGGTTTTGGTTTATCTGTTCTTCTCTTCTTTGGTATTGTTCTCCTTGCTGCTTCTACCATCATGTCTTGCAATATCTTCGCTTTCTCTTCTGTTGTCGCCCTTCGGAATTCATCTTCCTTCAATGCCGTCTCCTCCATTATTAATGCCTCAAACTTGTTCCAATCCGCTTTCTCCGTGTTAAATCTTTCCGGTTGTTTCATTTTTAATATCTTTTCTTCCATTGCTACTTCATATCTTATTATTCTGTGATC
>NW_026103193.1:0-1037 GCF_025091365.1 Daktulosphaira vitifoliae
TCCTCGCCTTAATCCCAACTACTTAGGATCGGCCACTCTTATCCTAAACTTCCACTTGACACGATCTCCCCTATCATCTACTCTCACATCAGCTGTCCTCATATCACATTCAATAGCATCCCTATATCTCTTTTTTGGTCTTCTTCTACCTCTTTTTCCTTCAACATTCATTTCTATAACTGTCCTTACAGCTTCCAATTCTTCTCTTCTCATAACATGACCAAACCATCTAAGTCTATTTTCCCTCATCATATCCATGATTGATGCTACACCTATACTCCCTCTTATATGTTCGTTCCTTATCCTATTTTCTCTAGTCACTTCACTCATCCATCTAAGCATTCTCATCTAAGCATTCTCATCTCTGCTACACTCACTACAGTCTTGTAGAACTTATCTTTAACCTCACTGGAATTCTTTTATCGCATAAGACGCCAGACGCTTCTCTCCACTTCAACTACTCGCACTTAATCCTGTGTCTTACATCCTTGTCAATACCACTGATCTTTGCACAACTGACCCTAAATACTTAAAAGTTTCTCCTAAATACTAAAAACCTCTCCAATTACATCCTCGCCTATTGTCANATACTAAAAACCTCTCCAATTACATCCTCGCCTATTGTCACTGATCTTCTCATTTCACCTACCTCGTGTTCTCCTTTGTCAAACTCGTATTCTATATATTCTGTCTTACTTCTACTTATTCTTAAACTCTTTTCTTCAAGAGCTGATCTCTACACCTCTAACATTTGATTAATTTCCTCGCTATTTTCTCCTATTAATACTATTTCATCAGCAAACAACATGCACCACACCATCTCTTCTTGTATTTCTCTAGTAATTTCATACATCACTATAGAGAATAAGTAAGAACTTAAAACAGAATCTTGGTGCACTCTTACTCTTACCCGAAAACTTTCTGTTACTCCTACGCTTTTTACCCTGGTACAAGTGCCATCTTACATATCTTCTATTATATGAATGTACCTTTTCGGGACTTTTCTCATTAATGCCCACTTTATCAATTCTCATTGA
>NW_026103194.1:0-1037 GCF_025091365.1 Daktulosphaira vitifoliae
TTTTAGATGAATAGAAATATATGACTGATATTTTATTCAAATAATTATATGAATAGTATAATTAAATAATGTTATGGGTAACATTTTTCTTATGATTCATTAAAAATTTTCATTTATGTTATATTTTTTGAAAGTGAATTGTACAACGAGACGCAGAAACTAAAATAAAAATTCATTTAGACATATTTTTGTCTTACTATTTTGTTTTTTAAATAGTTATATTGATTTTGGTTAATCGATTCGATTCATTTACTACAAAACAAAACGAGTATTATATAAAATAATGCAATTAAGACGTATTCATAAATTATTTTTCAACATGATATTTTTTTGCAAAAAACTGTTAAGAAAATGATATTGTTTCAAATACAATATATTTTGAATAAAATAAAATTTATTTTTCGAAAATTTTTTCAAAGTATAATGTTTAAATACAAATTTATTTATTTTTTATGTTGTAAATGAGGTATTCAAAACATTACCAATAAATATCTTGTTTTGAGTTTATTCATTATATTAATTTAAATTAAAAATACTTAGTTTTACATAACAATAAGACGTTACAATAAAATCATAAAAATAAATCGTGACAAGCGCCACAATCATCTAAGACACTAAATTTGCTTATTTGATTTAAATTAAAGTAATTTTTATATTTTACGTTCTTAAAAAAAAGTAAACTTATTAGAAACGGCGTACTTAGGCAAAATAACTGACATGGTCATTTATGATCTGACGTTTTATTTTATTTCTATATGTCCAGTGTTCTAATTTATCGTAATTTTAAGTTTTAAAATTCAATAATTCAAATAATTTTGTAAAAATTATTGCAAAATTAATTTATGGCTAATTGAAAACAACTAAATAGTTTTTTAAAAAGANTAATTATTGCAAAATTAATTTATGGCTAATTGAAAACAACTAAATAGTTTGTTAAAATGAAACTTAAAACGTATAATAAAGATAAAAATAATAATAAATACTTCCATTTGAATTTCACAGGAGTTTTAAAAAAATTGTAAATATTTCATTTAAAT
>NW_026103195.1:0-1036 GCF_025091365.1 Daktulosphaira vitifoliae
AAAAATATACAAAATCCACTATCACAAGCAAATACAAATAACAGCTTAGCAGTTGAAGCCTGAATTGAACAGCGCTCTAAATCATTCTCTCCAGTTACTCTACTACTGATCCCATAGAATCATCTAAAATTAATACTCGATCAATTAAAAAATATAAATTTTATCGCCAAATAGATATGACTTTTTCAGTCAAATTAATAATCTTGACGATATTCAAAACTATGATTATTTCAAACATCAATGCACAAATCAATTCAGAAACTATTACCAAACTTCCTTCTCCAATTTTCATAAGGCATATTTAAGTCTTTCCTGAAAAATACAATATTTGAAATTCCTAATGTTAAAAGTCTTAATTTCTAATCATTTACGAATCAATTGAAAATCCAAACTAACCTTCATGTTACATTCAGGACACTAATTCGCTTTTTAAAGTGTCACCTATACGTATCAGCGGCAACAAAATAAGCCACTCCTGTTTTGGTTCATAATTTACACTCAATAATTCAAACCAGCTTAATTAAGTCAGAATTAGAACTATGCAAATTTCAAGTACATAATGTTAACATTTTTCAAAAAGTCAATAAAAATCCATTACCATTATTTTTCGTTAATTTCGAATTTATTTTAAATCAAACGACACAAAATTATAATAGAAGTGCTGTATAAACCCAAACTAATAAGTCACGTATTAAATGACAAGAATATAATTATACTAAAAATTACTGCAATTATCCATTACGCTGTGTTCGTTGTGGTAAATTACGCTAATCATCTGATTCCCCGAATTCTCATGATACTCCACCGAAGTTTATACTTTACCAAAAGAACTATCCTACAAACTTCAATGGTTTCTTAGTGTACAAAAAAAAAATCAACGTCATAAAAAACCTTTTTTAATTAATGGTTTTTTGTCAAATAATAGATTTAAGTTACGTGTTATTCAACTAGCCACCCGGAAAATAATGCTATTCTAAACCTCCTCCAGCCAACATTAAATCATTCTTCACCCTCTCTAGTTCTTTATTTTAATATA
>NW_026103196.1:0-1036 GCF_025091365.1 Daktulosphaira vitifoliae
TTAATCATTTGTAGCTGTTCTAAAATAATCAAATTTTGATACATAGATACAAAATAGAGTAATAGAATTAAAAACTATTACTTGGTGTAAAACTTCCAGGTTGTTCTAAAACATCATAAAAAAATCTATCCCAACTTTATATCGATAAAAACTATCAGATAGTATACATCTAGAGGTAGGACCTATCATGGATCCCTCCTCGGGTGTTTCTAATAAAGAACCAACGTGGAGGTCTATATCATCAACTGAACTATAAAGATTTTTCAATTTTTGTAACGCCTTAAATAAACAACATTTTCGCAGATCAATTAATTATAGTTCAATTTGTATAATCATGAAAGTAATTATTTTACAATTAATTTATAATAAAAGTATACATAAAAAAAATTATCAGTATAAATATACATTTATACATAAATACACAATTAGTTAACAATTGTACATGATTGTTGGTAGACATATAAATACTAATTTTACGCTTAAGATAAAAAAGAAAAAACGACTCTCTTGATTAAAAAATAAACAACTTATAAGATAACCAATACATTTCTCGCTTCTCTTGGCAACTAAAAGTATATAAAATATATATTTATTTTTGTTACTTCAATTTATTATAAGCAATTGGTAGCCAGAACATTATTTATGTTTACAGCCCCCTTCTTTAGGGTGCCGTTTTCCATATGATAAACAACGTTTTGAGACAAACTTTTATTTTTGCTTATAGGAAATAAAATAAGCTTCAATTTATCACATATTTAAAACCAATATGTTTCCGGAACACTAACAAAATTTATGTTGAAAAAGATCTACTTTTTATACTATGTTTTAATATTTAAACCCTTGGAAATTGTCCAATTTATACAAATTATTTTAGTCAGATAAAAGAAAAATGTAAACAATACTTATAAAAAAAAATTATATTGATTCACATATTTTTAAGATGGTTATAGCAGCTTAAAGTTAAAAAACCCAGCACAGGGGGGTCGCGGCACAGTGGTGACGTGGCATAGTTGGATCAAGTATAATGATATCTGAC
>NW_026103197.1:0-1036 GCF_025091365.1 Daktulosphaira vitifoliae
AGTTTAGACCCGTCAGCACGGTTTAGCTCAAAAGTAGCAGGTTGAAGGGTGGCTCCTCGTCAGCCACTAGCACAACTACCTTTTTACTATACTTGCTAAAGGACGGTTAAGCCCAAAAACTAGCCAGCACGCACACTAATTATTATTAAGATTGACTAAAGGACCAGCAGTCCAACCTCGATTCTTGCTGCACACACACACACACAGTTTTAACAGTACGGTGGATATAAACATCTAACCTATGTGCAGGTTTTTAAATAGTTATTTTATTTAAGAAACGTAATAAACACAAAGTCAAAATTTAATATAAAAATGTAATACAAAATAAATTAAATCGTACAAAATACAAAGTTAATCGCATCAGATATCCTGACCCGTAACTCGAAGTTTCTTCGTCAGACCCACACTCCTTTTCATGTTTCCCTTTTGTATTCTTTTTCCCATCATTATTAATTTGCTTACCCTGCTATTCCCTTTTATATGACATTATCGTATTGCTCGAGAATTCAAAAATTGCTTACTACTGTTGTCAATTTTGTATTATACTAAAATGGCCGTTATTCAGCTGTTTACTGCAGACTTTTGTACAACAAAGCACCTGCTCACTCTTCATTGCATGTTCGAAAATGTTTGGCCAAAAACAATACTATAACGATGTCATAGCCTCCATATTCGTCAAATATGGTGTTCCGTGTGACTTTTCTATTTCCAAAAATAAAGAGAATCTTAAAGGGCCGTCGTTTTACAAGCATAGATTACATTAAAAGCTCATCGCTTAATGAGCTAAAGGTTATCACATAGATTAAGTTTAAGAGATGTTTCGAGGATTGGAAGAAGCGTTGGCACAAGTGTATAATATTTAACGGTGACTATTTTGAAGGCGACAACATTAATATAGACTAATAAATAAATATTATTTTAAACTATATTAATTTTTTACTTTTAGCTTCGATGCGAAGCTGAGAAGGTATTGGTTTTATTAAGATGTGTTTATTTTTTTTTTTTTTGTGTCTGTTAACACTTTTTCTCAGCTCTC
>NW_026103198.1:0-1036 GCF_025091365.1 Daktulosphaira vitifoliae
GCACAGGAGGTTGACGAACAGTTGTGACGTGGCATAGTTGGTTCAAGTATAATGATATCTGACAGTAATTAAAATTACTATAAAAAAAAAACCCTTTGACGCAAATCTTTAGATCCTTATTAATATCCTTATTAAGATATAGTATTTCGAATAAAATATGTATATAAATACTACTTGTCCTGAAAAAATTGTATTGATCCATACATTTTTCAAAAAGTAATAGCATAATAAAGTTAAAAACTCAGCACAAGGGGGTCGCGGCACAGTGGTGACGTGGCATAGTTGGATCAAGTATAATGATATCTGACAGTGATTAAAATCACTATCATAAAAAACGCTTCGATGCAAATCTTTAGATAGTGTTAAATTTTAAAAAAATTGATGTTTTATTCCAAAAGCTACATGATCTGCTGGTTCGAATGAAAAAAGGATTATTAAAAAATAGTATTTCCCAAAAAAAATTATATTGATCAATACACTTTTCAATAAGTTATAGCATTATAAAGTTCAAATATGTAAAAAATAAAATTGAGAATTTTCACACAATAATAGCATTTGGTAGCCATTTTCACCTTGAAGATAAAATAAAGTCCGAAATTTTTTTTACCATTATAAAGTATATTACATTAGCTTTAATTTAAGATATATATAAAAGTGTCAGACTTTCCGAAACACCTTCAAAATTTAAGTTGAAAAAGTCAATTTTTTGTGAAAAAGTTGTCATTTTGAATCCCTCCCTGTAGGCAGGTAAAAAGTCAGATTTATAAAAAAAAATACCAAATAATAGGTAAAGACATCATGCATCTACAAAAAAAAGAATTATATTGATCCATACATCTTTCAAAAAGTTATAGCATTATAAAGTGAAAAATATAAAAAAGAATTTTTTTACAAAATTCGTNGAAAAATATAAAAAAGAATTTTTTTACAAAATTCGTATTTTTTTTTATTAAGATTAATGTCTGTTTTCACCATGAAGATAAAATAAAGTCCGACATTTTTTTTTACCATTATAAAGTATATTACATTAGCTTTA
>NW_026103199.1:0-1035 GCF_025091365.1 Daktulosphaira vitifoliae
ATTCATAATATATGACATACATGTACAAAAGATAACATAATATAATATTTTAATATTATAAGTAATAATATATTATTACAGAGCCATGAATTAATGGCCATAAAAAATAATTCATACTTAATTTTATTGTTTTTATTATTTTTATTTCAATTAAGAGTTAAAGATAAAAATTTATATTGTTTTAAAGTTATGTTCATTCAATAATTGCAGCTTAATGAAGAAACTGTCAATGAACTAAAGTGCCAATTTAATCTTAAGAAGGATACTAATGACCATGTTACCTTAGAAAAACTTATAGAAATCATTAATTCATTTGATCAATTAACGATTGATGCAGAGGATGTGGATTATTATGTTAAAGAATTAAAGTGTGGTGAGTTTCAGAGAATTTTTTAATATTAACCTAGCTTCAGATGTTTTAAAATTAGATAATTTTATAGACTTTAAACAAATATAAAACGAAAATATTGCTGCTAATATAAAAAATACAGGAATATTTTGAAGATTTGCAATATAAATGTTTTATTAGTTTTTTCTTTATCGTATTATTTTGAAGTAATTGAGTAATGATACAAGACAACCTGTATATATATATTATTAATAAATGCATAGGTGTATTTAGATATTACATATGACAATTGTAGAACTAATTATTTATTTAATTATAATAATATTACGTATGAGCATGATATAATCATAATTACAAGCAATCCTCTAAATATGTTTTAATATTTGATTTATACCTTATACACGTCAACTTACCGAGTAATTAATTATCCGAATAATTTATAGTATGCTATTAGACATTTTTTTTTCTTAACACCCGCCGAATTTGTTACGAACTAATCTGGAACTGTTATAAAGCATTACTTTATGGTAGTCTATGACGTCTATAATCAAATAAAGAAAATAGGTAACAACTCAAATTCAGTTAAAGAATAATGGCGTTCTGAACCATATAATGAACCGCTGACAAAGGCAATAATATGATGTTGTTAGTCATTGCCTATTTTAAATAATTCAGCACCAAGCCCG
>NW_026103200.1:0-290 GCF_025091365.1 Daktulosphaira vitifoliae
TTTAATAAAAATAATGTCAAATGAAAGATGTACTTATAATGTATTTAGAAAAAAAAAATTGTGCTGATACATACATTTTTCAAAAAGTTATGGCATTTATAAGTTGAAAATTAAAAATCGAAAATCGAAAATTTTAACACAAAAATAGTGTTTTTTTAACTACGGCAACCGTTTACATGCAGAAGATAAAGTGTCGGGACAAATTTTTTTTTTTCATTTTATAGTACATAAAATAAGCTTTAATTTGATATATGTTTAAAGGACGCAGTATTTCCGGAACATTTTCAAAA
>NW_026103200.1:577-1035 GCF_025091365.1 Daktulosphaira vitifoliae
ATTTTTAAATTTGTAATTTTTTTGGATATTTCCCCCATTTGCGGGGAACGAGGGAAAATTTTTAAATTTTTAAGGGTAATGTCTTCAACTAGATACAATTTGTGATCTTTTGACGTATTGTTAAAAGAAATCGGTCCAGTGAGAGCTGAGAAAAAGTAGTGACAGACACAAAAAAAAATAAAAAAAAACTCAGTTTATAAATGGTTACAGGAGTACACATAGCTGTAGGAGTGCATCGATTGTATTGTAGCCTAGTAAATTATCTTAAACAAAAAAACAAAGAGAGAGAGGAGAGGGGTAGTATGCTATGAGAGCATACCGATATGTATATCAGATTAATGTATAACAAAAAAACGGTAGCACAGTGGGGTCGCGGCAAATCACTATTATAAGAAACGCTTCGATGCAAATCTGTAGATAGTGTTTAATTTTAAAAAATTGATGGACAATTGCAAAAG
>NW_026103201.1:0-1035 GCF_025091365.1 Daktulosphaira vitifoliae
TTACAAAAATGTAATTTTACATAAGTATCGTTAAATAATAACAATTATAAAAAATTACCTACCATTAAAAATTAACGTTCGCTATCAAAAAATAAGGTCTGTATTTAATTAATTGTGACTTAAGTGACCGTGAGTTTCAAGAAGTTTTTACCATGATGTGCGTTTGTTTTTATATATCTGTTCATCAAAATTATCAACTTTCATATTTTTAGAAATGTTTTGAAACGACTAACACCTTTTACCTTTATAAAATCAAAACTCTTGAAGGGTACTATTAAAAATAATTGTGCCGAAGATTATTTTACTATAAGAAATAGGCCGATAAATTATAAAACAATCGTAATTTGTATAAAAAAAATATGTTATTTTTAATTTTTGAAAATGTTCTTGTAGTTATAAGAATTTTCCAATTATTATTATAATCAAAAAATAAATAATTTACTACTAATAATAATTAAATACTACTCTGCATCCCCATTGTGCCGCCGCCTCATTGTGCTGAGATTTTTTTAAATAATTTATGTAAGCATACTTTTAAACTACGTTATAATCATATTTTTTTATTATTTGTTTTAAATAACACAACTTTTTTGCAATTAAAATTCTTTTTAATGTTTAAATTATTTAGCTATTTGTTGATAACAATTTTAGGATAAGTAACTATTTACAACACATTGAAAATTTTTATAAGAAAAATGCTAAAAATTGGCTATTTTGAAATTATACAATTATTTGAAATTACAAAAACTAAGCACACTGAGGTGATACAGTAATAAAAATCTATAACTATTGAAATTTGAAGTCATTTGAGAGTAATGTCTTCAACTTGGAACGAATTTAACGTATGTTGAAAAAAATCGCTTCTGAAAAAAATAGTGACAGCGTTTATCACTGTTTTAAAATGTAAAGTACACCATTAACCTGAGTGGCAGGTATTTTTGTGGAATTAAGGGGTGGCCAAATTTTTTTGTAAACATAATGTATAATATACAAAATATTGTTGGGGGTATGTAGAGGCAGCAATAAAACTTTATC
>NW_026103202.1:0-1035 GCF_025091365.1 Daktulosphaira vitifoliae
TCACTCGTCTTAAAATTATTGCGCACTAACGATTATCTCGGGTCAAAACCAAGACTTAATTGGTATAATAATAAATGTAGGATTAATTATATATCTAACAACATGGACAGATAAATGAAAAGAGATTACATGTATATGAAATAATTTCCAATTCGCTGAATCTAAAAATAGCACGTTTGATAAGAAACGTCAAATATACCCGACGTTAAGGGTTAAACAATTAATTTAAGGTACGAAACATTTTTATATCCGGTCTTAGATATTACGAGGCTTTAAGTAAAAAAATGTTTGTGGAGCTTTTTTTTCTAAATTCAGTAAAAAGTTTTATCTATGCTTCTGAGGAGGCCCTATAAATAATCTTTTATTTACTAAATTAGATCAATTTTATGCATTTTAGAAATAATTTTATAGCTTTTTATTAAAGGAAAGACTTTTTGTATATTAATCTCTATTATCCTATTCAAAATTACAAAAGATAATTTTCTATATAATAAGAATTGATCAATTATGACTTGTGGCTATGTTGTGCATAGTACAAAAATTTATACAACTGTGATTAATAGTCAAACTGGTTTAAGATATTTGACAGCTATTGGCGAAATCATTGATAACAACTTTTATATTTTTGATAGTTTTTTAAAATATTAAAATATATTGCCCAGGGGAACACTAGGTTTTGATTTAAAAAAAAACAAATATTAATCATAAAATGAGAGTAACAAGAGAAAGGCCATGTATAATATGATAACATTTTTTTTTTTATGATTTAAAATTTATAATTATTATTTTAATTATATATATTCATAAGAAAGAAATAAAAAAGAAAAAAAAGAGGTGCTATATACACAAAGTTATTAAGGGGGTAGAAAAGGGGGGTTTCATGTTGTACTTTCATGTTGATTTCTTGAAAAGTGCCGGCCATAGTTCGCGCCTCACGACATCATCGACACCTCGACGTTTTTTTTAAAGGAAAAAACGGAGAACAAAAAAAACTGAAGAGCCTGGTTGACACCACATGTAAACGGCAGGTCGACT
>NW_026103203.1:0-1035 GCF_025091365.1 Daktulosphaira vitifoliae
TGATCCTACGCTTCATATTGATTATGTTTGCTGTAAAGCTTTTAAAGCGTTAGGTTTTATTATGCGCTTGGCCAAAGATTTGAAGCAAGGACTTTCACTTAAAGTGCTATTCTTTTCTATTGTCAGACTTATTCTAGAATATGGTAGTGTAGTGTGGGATCCTTATACTGCCTTGGGCTCGCTACAGCTTGAACGAGTTCAGCGAAAGTTCCTACGCTTTGTCAACTACTCGCTCAACATACTCTGTCCAAATCACGATTATGCCCCTGTCTCGTATTTGCTTGGACTATCGTCATTAGCTGAACGTAGGCGCAATGCTGGAATTAATTTCCTAACTGGTTTATTGGATGGTAATATTGATTCGCAGAGCCTGTTGTCCCTCATATGTTTCAGAGTACCTCAGCGCGCAACAAGAAATAATGCTCCATTTGTTGCCTAACTAATTATGCAAAAAATTAACCACTTAGGCGTCTTATAAATAATGCCAATGTTGACCCTTATTTTTCATTTTAATTTTTGTATTTTTCTTTATGTTTAATAATTAAATTCATTTTCATTTTGTATTTAATCTTTACGTTTAATAATTAATTTACATATTTTTAGTATGTATCTTTCTATGTTACAATAATCTAATTTATGTACTTGTATTATTTGTAAAAAGGGCTTCTGCCCGTGAAATTATAAAAATAAAAATAAAATAAAAGATCATCATTGTTAATACGAGTAAAGCATTTCATTAACTGACTTTATTATAACATAATATAAGCAACAACGCCATCTAATGGCTCAATGTCACATCCCCACTGTGCTGGAGATTTTTTTCATAATACTGTAATTAACACGATAAAAGTAATTAGTTTAAATTGTCACTTTCAATTATTTTAGATGTAAAATAGTATATAAGTCGTGGGAGGTTCTATACCCGTTAAAATATTCGTACCCCCTATAAATGAATTGATTTTTTTGGGAAGAGAACGAAATAAAGTAATGTGGTAAAGAAGCTTATAATAATCCAAGACTATAAAATAAGTGCCA
>NW_026103204.1:0-1035 GCF_025091365.1 Daktulosphaira vitifoliae
AAATTGAACCTAACATGATAGGAAGGCGTGAACATGGTTGCTAACAGGTACTACCGTCGCACATAGAGCGCAGCACTACCTACTCGCGCCCTAACAAAACCAGTAACTATTGAACAAATAATTATTGTACATTAATTTTTAGCTTAGATGCGAAGTTGAGAAAGTATTAATTTTACAGTTTTTTTTATTATTTTGTGTCAACCAACATTTTCTTTTCTATTATGAGTTCAATTCAAAAATTAAACGTCAATAGCATTTCATTATTTAATAAACTCGATAACACCGTCTGTCAGTACTTTTCCTCAGCTTTCTCTGAATCGAATTTTCTCAACAATACGCTCAAAGATCACAAATTGTATCTAGTTGAAAATTAAAAATTCTCTCATTCTTTGTAAATGGAAGAGATCCACCAAAAATTGTTGATTATTTAAATCGGTAAATTTCGACTTTTTGAGATATTTTTTATGTTTCTAAAATTAAGGGGTTTTTTCCAATATTTGGTACTAAATGTTCAATTAGATAATAATTAATAAATTACAAAGTTAAATTATTCAACTTGGTAGTTAAAAGTATTGCTATTATTATATCAAACCTTATTCATCAATATATATTTAAAAAACCGTAGAAATTAATGACATTTATTGAACTTGTATCCCGAGCTTTAATGACTTTAATTGTCTATATGAAAAATTTGGTTTGAATCTTTATCTTGATAGATAGGAATTTTTTTCAATTGTTTTGGGTAATATCTTTAACTAGATACCATTTATCATCATTTGACGTATTGTTGAAAAAAATTGGTCAAGTGAGAGTTGAAAAAATTAAAGATAGACACAAAAAAAACCACTATAATAATTTTAATATGATTAAAAAATTCCTTTTCATAATGTAAAACTACGGTGATGGAGCCTTTGATAATCATTAAAGATATTGAATCAAAATAAGATACAAATCAAACGAATTTTGAATTTTTTTCACCTCAAAAAGAATGAATAATAAATCACAATGACGAGAGAATATTTTTCAATTTTTAAG
>NW_026103205.1:0-1035 GCF_025091365.1 Daktulosphaira vitifoliae
CGGACAACACAATAAATGTTCTCAAACTGTACTCCGATTTTCTACTACATATTGTAGTGAATATCGGACTGAATCATGAGATTTTCTACCTGTTCTAAGAACACCCTAAAACTTTTAATGTAAATTTTAATGTATAAAAGTTTAACCGGCGCCCATAAGAATTACAGATGTTGAAAATAAGTGGTTTTATCATCAGCGCTATTAGTGAATATTCATTTATTGTATTAAGTTGAACAGTACATGATTATTATTTTAAGATAAAATGCATAGTTTACAATGATACAAATAATAGATTATAAGATTTTTGTAAGATGGTCACTGCAACTTAATTGTGCATATTACGGCACAATTGCAAATCAAAAGTTGATTTTAGGATTTAAGAAAATTAATTTTTCGTGTATTTAAGCCCAACAAAGAGCCGTTTTTCTTAAAAAAATAAAGTAATTATATTTTCAAAGATATTTTGTGAGGTGTAATTAAGAGATTTATACATAGTAATTTGCATAAAAAAAATAGTAAAAATGTCGTCAATCGCTATTTAGAGTTGTCTGTTAGGTGAAAATTCATTAGTTTTATACAGGGTGTTCAGTAAGTTAGGAAACAGTTAAATTGTTACAAACAATGAGTACAATAGAAATTCGTTTCCTTATTTACTGAACCCTCTGTATATTTACATGTAAAGTTAGTAAATATTATTAAANCCTCTGTATATTTACATGTAAAGTTAGTAAATATTATTAAAACTAAGTATGATTTGTGATCTTTTACCTACGATAGATTATAGCAGGTAGATAGAATTTATTATCAATTTTAGTAGTAAAGCACATTGTGTGAGTTTATAAATACATCAACTGGCAATACAGAAAATATATCTATTGATAGTCATAATTCACAGTAAATACTCCTTGATTGTGGCAGCGATATCATAAAAAACCAATTAACTATCTATACTTATAATCCCTTCTGTATTATATACATGTATATTAACTCAAAAATTTAAAAATTTTAATGTTCATATCTAATAAACGAATAAAG
>NW_026103206.1:0-1035 GCF_025091365.1 Daktulosphaira vitifoliae
TTGTAGAGTAGAATTTAAAAAAAATTTTAGTAAAAAAATATCTTATTAATATTCAGTAGTAAATATTCTGTAGCGTTTTAAGGTTTATGAAAATTTGAATTTTCATGTAATATTTTACGGTATTAAACATTGAAATACGTATTGAGAAAAGGACAGAAGAAAACACTATCTTTTCAATATACTTTTGAATGAGAGTGATAAGTAATAATTGCCTTATCTAATTTCTTATCATGGTATTTATGCCAAGTTTGTAATGTATACACACTATCATCATATGTATACACAGTAATCATGAAAAGAAAGCCTTTTCTTCTGTCCTTTTCTCAATACGTATTTCAATGTTTAATACCGTAAAATATTACATGAAAATTCAAATTTTCACAAACTTTAAAACGCTACAGAATATTTACTACTGAATATTAATAAGATATTTTTTTACTAAAATTTTTTTTAAATTCTTCTCTACATAATAGCTATCTTAGATTTTTTTTTTTACTTTTTATTTAAAATTTAAAAATAATTAATATTTTTAATAAAATGTAAAAAAATTAATTATTGAGATATAGCTATAGACCTAACGTCTAACTANGATATAGCCATAGACCTAACGTATAACTATTATTTAAAAAAAAATCAGCTAAAAATATTAACTGGATCAAAAGTTATTTAAGTTGTCAGTGAGTGGTGGGCCACCCTGTATAATTATATAAAATACAGGAACTATTTTTATCTTTAAAAGTTGTAGTATTACTCTAATATTGTTATTCGTAAAATATATTATTAAAAGAATCAAGTCTTCAATAAATACACAGTACTCTGTGTATTTATACTTAGTATTCTACTCGAAAATAATTTTCTGACAGAAAGTTGATATAGTTTGAATTCGATAGGTATGCTAAAAAATGTTGTGGATTATAAAATAATTACCTAGCTAGCATTGCTGTTATCGTAATATAAATGAATATGGAAATTGTGAATTTTAATATAATAACTGTAACTATAATTTTTATATTAATTGATAAAAAATAAATTTGA
>NW_026103207.1:0-1034 GCF_025091365.1 Daktulosphaira vitifoliae
AAATGAAGTAATTAAAATTATGATTATTAGCAAAATATTCATTATTGGTTTTTATATAGATTTACTATACTAAAGTTTAAATACTTTAATAAAATTAAAATGTATATAAAATGCTATTTTATAGTACTTTATGAATCAGGTAACATAGGTATTTTATTTGTAAAGACTACATCTAATTTTAAATATGTTATATTTTATAAAGTACATATTTTCTTGATTTTTGCAACAATCTCATATCTAAAAAAATAAAACAAAAATAGCTCTTGGCCTTATAGATCATTGTTTATTCTTTATTTAAAGTTAATATTTTAAATCATAGATAAATTGAGTCTTAATACTTTATATGTAACGGAGAATAGCGAATAGAAAATTTTTCAATGTGACATTTACTTTTAATCAATAATTAAAAATATATTAGAATTAGACGACATAGTATTAAAATATAGTATAGTGGCTATTATATATTTTGTACCAGATATCATTTTTTTTTAAATTGCTATCTGATTGTATATAGATATATATTTACATTTTCGAAACGAAAATATTTATTAAATTAATAATATTACATGAATATTCAAAAGGGAAAATATGATAATAGGTACACCTGGATATTTGGAGTAATTAAATACAGGTTTTCTTTTGTAAACTATTTAAGTAGTATTTGAATGTTTTTACACTTATACCAATATACTTTAAATCATAAACCAATCGAGTCTTAACACTTTATTTAACATGTAGCGAAAAACAAATAGAAAGGTTTTTTTTATAATTAAAACTACATTCAATCTGTTAGGGGCCTGAATTAATAATTATAAATATATTAGAATCAGACGACGCAGTATTAAAAACCAATACACTGACTATTATGAATACTACATGTGTATAGAAATTATAATTATTTTCTTGAAACAATAAAAAGTTATTGGATTAATATTATTGCTTTTTTGTTATGACACGGCACCGCTCTAGGCTGCCACACAATCGATATCTGCTGTCTACCTAAGAATATGACAATCGGTGGACATCGTGCCCTT
>NW_026103208.1:0-1034 GCF_025091365.1 Daktulosphaira vitifoliae
AAGAAAATGATCAAAGCAGATCAATATAAACATTGTTTCGTAATTGAACTTACCTATTATTTGATATTTTTTTCCTTAAATGATCTCAATAAACTTTCAAATATAATTTATTAATTGTAACGATATAAAAATAAAATAATTATTATGTTACATTGAATCACTATATTTATAAAATTATTAAACATTTAATATACAAAAACCCACCCTCTGTCAATGTGGCTTTTCTATTCGTTAGATAGCTTTTGGCTATCTCTATAGACTTCTTTGAGGCTTCTAGTGTCTCCATCTCCTACATTAGAGGGGACCAGAATACATTATTAAATGCTCTTGTGATATCGAGGAATGCTCCAATCACGTACTTCTCCGTCCTTTGATTGACCCATCCTATCATTTAGTCGATTGCTAACACTGCTGACTTCCCTGTAGTTAATCCATGCTGGTCCTGGTGGAGGTTACTCTCTATTTCACTGTTTAGCCTTTTGACTATTAGGTGTTCTTCTACCTTCGATGTTACTGGCAATAGACTCACTGATCTAAATGATTTTACTCAGTCCTTTCCTCTTCAGGATCATAACCACTCTCGCCGTCCTCCATATGGGTGGAAAATTACCTATACTTAGAACTTTCCTTGATAGTTCTGTAATCCAATTTTTAATTGCCGGCCATGTCTTCCTCAGCATCTTTGCTGTTATCCCATCTTCTCTTGGGGCTTTCCTCTGACTCATTCTCCAGATGGATAGCTTGACGTTGTCTTCCGTTAATTCATACGGTTCCGGATCAGTGTTTGTTTCTTTTTCCATAGCTATGTTCGTAACGTTATNCTGTTTGTTTCTTTTTCCATAGCTATGTTCGTAACGTTATCCGTAGGTATAAGTTTACGTAATGCATTCGCCACTGTTTCCTGTGCATCTTTTGTATACTCGCCATTTTCCTTAATTTTTGTTGTCAGAGCGTGTTGTTATCTCAAGGCCATTTTTATCCATCTGAAACATTTGCCCCATGTATTTGTTTGCATCGAAAAAGTAAACTCTTTC
>NW_026103209.1:0-1033 GCF_025091365.1 Daktulosphaira vitifoliae
TTTAATTTGTGTGATATAAATTATAAATAAATGCTCATCAATATTTTTAAGAATAAAACAATTTCATTGACTTGTATTCATATTTCTGTAGAAATAAATTAACTTGAATAATATTAATTGCAGTTTTTGATTATTTATTATTTTTTAAATTTTTAAATGTTACACTTATGAAATTTATAGAGATATATTGCTTGTTTTGTCTTAAATAAAAAAATTCAATAATGAAGGTTTTTCTGAGTTTAATAAAATTCAAATTCGAATTCATCTATAACTTTTAAGATAAGCTTATTTATTGTTAATAAATTTAAAATATTATAGATAATCTTTTTTTATTTATTTAACTGATATAGTTAATCGTTTTATTAATAGTTAATATAATATAATAATCGATATGATTATTTATAAGTTGCTTTACATGAAAAATAAATTTTCTAATACCATTTCGTTGACCTTAAACCGTATATATTTTCGATTTCAAAATTGATTCTCATATTTTTGAAGTTATTAACATCTTTTTAGTAATTGCAGGAGATAAGACACGAATACTATGAAAACAAAATGACGTCCGAATTTTTTTTTAACATTTTCTATATTTAATAAGATTCTGCACTCATCCACCGTTCTGGATTCCAACACTAAATTGTTATTATTACGAAACAGCGCTTCAGATATTTTGAAGTCAGCATCTTTGGTATAATATACTATTTGGTTTTGATTCGTTTAATCGCATATCACAAATCCCTGTATACTAACCCTTTTATTCGTCCTTAAGCATTTTCACTTTATTATAATAATAGTTAATTTTAAACTCATGATTTTCAAATATATGTATGCATATACTTTATACATTAACGTTTCGCATTAATGTATAATAATAAATACAGTAGTGTAACTGAATAATAGTCAAAAGAATTTGATTAAATATTATGATTAAATCTGTTGTATAAATATTTTCACTTTAATATCTTAATAACTGAATTCATATGAAATAGCAAACTATTGTGTATATACCTATAATCGAGATTTATCAGGA
>NW_026103210.1:0-1033 GCF_025091365.1 Daktulosphaira vitifoliae
CTCTGCAGCAACAACGGTACGCATATTTTTCCATGTGAAATATTATACGCATCCCGCACGTGTTTTTAATAGGCTTAACCTCCCTGATAATTTATTAGGGATGTGTGGTGTCTAGGCGATGACAATTCCCTGGTGGCCTTCTTCCCACACATAATTATCAACATTAAATAAACGATAGTAATAATTATGAAGACTTGTACGATTCGCCGTGTATGTTATTGCTTTATGTTCAGCAGTTGGTTGGTTAAAAGTAAGACAGAAAACATTCATCATATTTTAAGAACGTGTCTTATCCTATTTATGAAATCCAAATATCAACAAAAACTAGTAAATATAGGATTGAACAACAAAATTATCAGCCTCCCATGACATTTATAAAAAATAAAATGTAGTGCAAATTTCAATCAGAAACAATTAAAAATTGGTAAAACTCTCCGTGTTATTTTTTTTTTCTATTAAACACTGGAGGATCTTTGAAAAGAGCTATTTAACTTTTTACTCGTCCACATTAAGACAGAATTTAAACATTCAAGCGATATTGTTTACAGAATCGACGGTGCTACAAAAACACTCAATATAGTGTTACACAATTTACACCCCTTCAATACTTAAGGTTTTCAGACAATAGCAAAAATAATAATATTTCGAGTAGCTCTCGGCATGTGAAAACCGACCGGAGTTCCGCTTAGGCGCCACCATAATCAACAGCGTCAAACAACAGCCCAAAAATAAAACGCGCCACCGACCGAGTCTTGATCGCGGGTGTCCTCCCCACGTTTATTCTAAAACAAATGATTTATTATTGCTATTATAAGACAACGTGCAATGGTCGCTCGTCGATGTGGGCCATACGTCACACCAGCACCAGAAGAAATATTATTATTGTTGTTCTCCTCGTTAAAACCAAATCCCTTTATGCGACATGGATTTTCGGACATACAAACATTGAAATCCGCCAGCACAAACGATATTTCCTTATTTCGTATCGAGTTTCGCCCCCTTTTTGTACAACCCCTCCAACTAAAATCCCGCG
>NW_026103211.1:0-1033 GCF_025091365.1 Daktulosphaira vitifoliae
CCCCCCCCCCATAAGTGAACAAATTTTTTTCGTTGGCAAATTATATTTCTCGAATATAAAGCGCATCCTCATAATATCTAATGAAGTTTAATATAAGTCACAGGACACATAAAAAAATCCACGAACAGACGGCACGTCTTGTTTTACCGACTCTGGTCCATGTACACTTTGTGTGTCGCGTGTGAACTCGGTGACATCTCACCAACCAAGACGCACACACAAGGCTTTTCATAGGCGTGATGAGCTCACAGTATTTTACGGTGTTTTTTAGTCCCCTCTTCGTGCACGTCATTTCAACGATTCGTTGTGTTCAACACCCGAGCCTGTGTATGTTTTCCGTAATACGCCCTGTATATCTAAATAGTACACACATACGGACTGGCGCGCGAGCTCTCCTATTATTATTATTGTTATTACTAATATTATATACATACGTATCAAACGACAATCATTAATCTTTTCCCGACGCACAGAATTAACTGTCAAATGCACATCGCAAACACACCGAATGCGTATGCCCGCTTGCCCCCTTCTCGCTACACCGGTGCCCCAACGCGGCCGTCGTCTTGCCTACCACCCGTTTTACGCCGTCGGCCGGTCGCACAAACGGACAGGCTGGCTGGCTGGCTGGCCGACTGACTCGACGGTCGACGGGCGGCCGCGCGCGTTACATTCGTATGCGGCCGCATGCATGTATATACCGAGTTAAATTTACATTATATACATGTTATAAAATACAGGCAGCAGCCGACATACGTGCGCATCGAGGCGACTGTAGCATTGTAAATGTTTACGTGAGCGTGAATACAATAATAATATATTCGACACGAAATGTTCGTTTGTTTTTGTCTGCGTCCGACGGCCATGTTTCGTATACACAAACCGTAACACGCACACACTATTATTTTGTCCATCGTCGTTTTATGTGTTTTACTAGGTCGTGGCACGCAGTCACGCTCGACCACCACTGCTGCGGTCAAAAAACCGATTGGCCGCCGTTCACATCGATTGTCATCAACGCCTAGATCAATCC
>NW_026103212.1:0-1033 GCF_025091365.1 Daktulosphaira vitifoliae
TTTGAAACTCGTATTAATGAATATAGGAAGAATATAATACATAATACTAGCTTTTAAGTCGAATGAAAATATTAAAATATTTTAATAATAATAAGGATGGACTGAGAGATATTCAACCTACTTTATTGTAATAAAATAATAATTATCTTCTACTACATTAATAATAGTACTTCAAAGGGTTTTTAGCTATGTCCTTTAAGACATAGGAAGATCATCATGAACACCGTATACTTTGGAAATTTTAAAAAGCTATCCATGAATTTAAGTGAAACATCTTCTTTAACGAAACAACAAGCCTGTTGATTTTTATTAGTATTTGATTGGTTGTAAAATTCACAATCAGAACTATTTGATAAAGAGACATCTAAAAATAATATTAAACAATTAAATAAGTGTTTAATATTTATTTCTACTTAATTTAATGAGGAACAATGTTCTATAAAATTTAGATTATTCTAGTTAATATGTTGTAGAATTATTAGTTGTTAAAATACGGTATTTTATTTTTTTGTTGTATAATATCATATAATACACGTATAATACTGTATAATACCGTATAAATCATTGTGGCACCTTAAAATTTGGGAAAAAATAAACTTTAGAGTGATTATTTTTCATAAAACGCAATAAATAAATGAGTACTTACTGGAAAAGCCTTTAGCAAAATTGATGAAAACAAAATGTTCAGGGAGTAATTAGTTAAAGTATTGAACTAAGATATTTCTCTATCCAGAATTCCTGTCTAGAGGATGATTTAGTATCAACTAAGAACCAACTATAGTCAATTTGCAACCAGAAACCACCCATGATGTCTGAGAAGTCTGCTTTTTTAAACAAGTATAAATACACAATTGGAATTTTACCACATTAAAAACTTAAAATTTTTAATAACATAATAAATAAAATAATAAAACTCACTTTTTCTTAACAAAAAANACTCACTTTTTCTTAAAAAAAAAAAATCCTATCCTTTAAATAAACTATTAAAAAATTAAAATATGGCATCTTACTATTAATCTTAAAATTGATAATT
>NW_026103213.1:0-1033 GCF_025091365.1 Daktulosphaira vitifoliae
ATTTAAGATTATTTCCGGTATTTCCGGAACATTTTCAAAAATTAAGTTGAAAAAGTTCTACTTTCTATATGCATTTTTATGTTTTGAACCCCCCCTGTATTAAAAGAAATAGTCCGATTTAAAAAAAAAGTAAGTCGAATTTAAAGAAGTATATAAATATTATTTCTCATAAAAAAATTGTATTCATCCATACATTTTTTCAAAGAGTTATAGCGTTATAAAGTTAAAAATATAAAAAATAATATTTTTATAAAAATCGTATTTTTTTTTATGAACATTGATGACTGTTTTCACCATGAAGACAAAATAGTCTGAAATTTTTTTTTTTTCATAATAAAGTATATTACATTTGCTTTAATTTAAGTTATATATAAAAGTGTCAGTATTTCTGGAACACTTTCAAAAGTTAAGTTGAAAAAGTTAATTTTTTGTGAAAAAGTTGTCATTTTGAATCCCCCCTGTGGGCTGGTAAAGGGTTAAATTTATAATAAAAATATACCAAATGATAGGTAAAGACATCAATCTTCTATAAAAAAAAATTATATTGATATATTCATTTTTGAAAAAGTTATGGCTGTTTTTAGTAAAGAGNATATTCATTTTTGAAAAAGTTATGGCTGTTTTTAGTAAAGAGTTGAAAAAATTTCGAAAATTAGTGATTTTTAAATTTGTAACTTTTTTGGAGATTTCACCCATTTACGAGGAACGAGAGAAATTTTTTCAATTTTTGAAGGTAATGTCTTCGACTAGATACGATTTGTGATTTTTTGACGTATCGTTGAAAGAAATCCGTTCGGTAAGAGCTGAGAAAAAGTAGTAACAGACACAAAAAGAAAAATAATAAAAATTAAGAAAAAAAACACATCATAGTAAAATTAATACCTTCTTAGCTTCGAATCGAAGCTAAAACCAATAAAAAAAAATAGTTAAAAAGATTTACTCAATTGTGAGCGTATTATTAAAATTGGTAATAATTGTAAAAATCCATCGTTAAATTCAGGTTTTTTTCTTAATTTATGATTTATATAGCAAC
>NW_026103214.1:0-1033 GCF_025091365.1 Daktulosphaira vitifoliae
ATTTTAAGTATACCTCACTTTGAGGGTATAGTTTTGTGTATGTGACCTAAAGTATTTTACTAAATCAAAACTACTGGAACGGAACTGTAATATATCACAAATAAATACCTACGTGCCGCTGTGAAAACTTACACTGAGCTCTCCTATTACACTAAACAACATTAATAAACTTTAACGCATAAGCAACCAAATGCCAGCCATTTTTGACACCACATTAAAAAACTTCTCACAGTTATAAATTATACATGCCAATAAAAAAATGAATTGCCATAAAAAGATAACTATGACATTTTGGTAGATTAACAAAGAGAGTGCATTATAGACTGTTATAAAGGACAACTATGAATTAATTACTAATTNGAGTGCATTATAGACTGTTATAAAGGACAACTATGAATTAATTACTAATTTTTTTTTTCAGCGTATTGCTATGATTTAATAACCCAGAAGCCGAAAATAATAGTCACGTATAGTGTAATTAATCAAAAATACATTATTACATTAAGTAGAATCGTAGAAAATAAAAATATGATATATAAACATTATAGAATGTTATAAAGGACAACTATGAATTAATTACTTATTTTTTTTCCATTATGAGTAATAATTGTAGGATGCATGTTTTAAATGTTTAATACTTCAAAATAAATATATTATGATGTAGAAAAACAGCATATTGCTATGATTTAATTACACAGAAGCCGAAAATAATAGTCACGTATAGTGTAATTAATCAAAAATACATTTTAACATTAAGTAGAATCGTAGAAAATAAAAATAGCAGTTTTGCGTTAACTCAAAAAACATTTTTAGAAACAAGTTAAAAAAACAACAAGTTATTAATGATGTTTAAATTAAACATGAAATAGAAAGGCAGCAATTTTATAGATAAATGTGTTTTTATGATATATTTAGATTATGATCTTTTAAGTACAAACAATATTTATTGCACTTAATGTTTAGAAAAAGGAAAATGCAACGGTGTTTTGACTGTGCAGTTACCGTTTCCTAGAAAAATTGATCAACATGCGGC
>NW_026103215.1:0-1032 GCF_025091365.1 Daktulosphaira vitifoliae
TATTGTAGAGTTTTTTGAACTTGATATTTATTCTCTATAATAAAATTTAAAATTCTCAATATTTTTTGAGAAAATGAGTGTATTACTTGATTTCGATCACCCTATATGCACCTCGTTGTAATTTTTATAATTTTATCTAATGTAAGTAGCATCCTTAATCTCATATACAGTCCACTCCTTATTTCTTTCTCCTGCATGTTCATAGACAATGAAACGAAGGTTAACTAACCCACACGAGAATCAACGGGCGTTACATTCAAACAATTTTACAATGACTCATTAGTGACTATAAATTTCATAATTATTTAAATAATTTTGTGTGGTTCACGTGCTTTTTTTAGCTTCGATGCGAAGCTGAGAAGGCATTAATTTTTTATATATTAGTTTTTTTTTATATATTTTTGTATCTGTTACCACTCAATCTAAGCTCTCACTCAACCGATTTTGATGAACATTACGTCAATAGATCACAAATTGTGTCTAGTCGAAAACATTACCCTTAAAAATTGAAAAAAATTTCCTTGTTCCCTGTAAATGGGGGAGATCCCCAGAAAAATTACAATTTTAAATATCGGTAATTTTCGGCATTTTTTCATTTTTTTAACTGCCATAACTTTTTTAAAAATGAACAATACAATATAATTGTTTTTTTTTTGAGATACCTTAGGTGTTAAACTATCATTTGATATATTTTTGTGAACATTTGACTCTTTACTTGCCCACATAAATATATAAATCAAATTGATCTAGCAGAGAAAGTTATACTTATTTAAAATTTTTTTTTTTTTTTAAGTCGATATAAATAACTTTGAAATTTGAACATTTGTTTCAGTCGATGGAAGCAACGTACAGTTGCCGAGTCGGTAAAACATGAGTCTTATGCGCTTAGGGTACAAGGTTCCAACCCGTGTATGACAAGGATTTTTTTATATTTTTTTCTTAATTCTTTTTAATTCAGAATACATTTTCAACTTCTATGATTTTTATCTCATTTAGGTTCAATAACTTTAATAAAAATCAAAGATCCCATCA
>NW_026103216.1:0-245 GCF_025091365.1 Daktulosphaira vitifoliae
ATTTATAATATAGCTTATAATACAGGGTGATTTTTTTATCATAACCCACTCAATTACTTATAGAATAATAATAATTAAAAATTTTTTTTTTATAATTATCTTTAGTTACACATTATTCTTGAATTATTAACTATGTAATACTTTTTAAGTTTATCCCTTATGCCTGGTAAGGGTGTCAACTTTGTTTTTTTAAATGGTAACACATATTTTTAATTTAATAAAATGTTTGAGTTTTTAATTCAATA
>NW_026103216.1:699-1032 GCF_025091365.1 Daktulosphaira vitifoliae
AAGTTATATTAAAAATTCAAATGCCATTTACTATTAAATTAAAAACTCAAACATTTTATTAAATTAAAAATATGTGTTACCATTTAAAAAAACAAAGTTGACCCCCCTCCAAGGCATAAGGGATGAACTTAAAAAGTATTACATAGTTAAAAATTCAAGAATAATGTGTAGCTAAAGATAATAAAAAAAAAAAATGTTTAAATTATTATTATTCTGCAAGTAATTTAGTGGGTTATGATAAAAAAATCACCTTGTATATTGATATTATGGATGTAAATATTTTAATGTAATGTTTTAATACAATTATATATGTATGTAAGAGGTAAATATTGT
>NW_026103217.1:0-1032 GCF_025091365.1 Daktulosphaira vitifoliae
AAATAATGCGACTTAACTACGTAAAAGTATCATGCACTAGGTATAGCTGTGTTTTGTGGGCGGGCGTGTCGGACTAACGTTCTACCTGAGGTATAAACGGCAGTAGGAAAATATACGTAAGCCGTATGACACGCGGATGGTATTGGTCAGTCAAAATAAAAATTTGTTCATATATATATATAATATTGATGACAAGCACGCGTGTACGGGTACGATAACTAAAAATAAATTTTTATAGGAATAGTGTTGTCGTCGTGTGATGAGAGAGGCGTGGTGTGGGGTGAATGCGTTATGACAGTCTAGTCTAGACGACGGAATATGCGATAACGCGTGGCGTTTGGAGAGTTACATACATACATACATACATAGATACATACATACATACATACATACATACATACATACAAGTGAAACTAATATAAGCGTGTTAAAAATAGCAACTTTTTCACAATAGTCAATTTTTTCAACTTAAATTTTGAAAATGTTCCAGAAATAGTACGTTCTTTAAACACATGTCAAATTAAAGCTTATGTTACATACCATAAATTAAAAAAAAAAATCTTGATTATGTAACTTTTGGAATTATCCACCAATTTTTTAAAAATAAACACAAATTTTGAACTTGTAAGGTTCATAGAATAGGATACCTACTAAGGAGGAGTGAAGGGAGCCCCCCACAAGCTTTTCATGGGAAACAAATTATGGAAAATGATACAAGTACCCAAAATTGTTGGCCCCTCCAATAAACATTTTCTGGCTACATCTNGTTGGCCCCTCCAATAAACATTTTCTGGCTACATCTTCAACAGGGATAAAGCTTAAAAAATCTTCACATATTTTATAATTACTGTCCTTATAATTTAAATACCGTACCCAGATTGAAAGTTGTTCTATGCCGGCTATATCTGCAGTTTCATCTGCTGTTATAGAAAAAGCTCGAGATTTATTGATACGTTCAATAATCTGTTTTTGAATTAAATTGTGAAATATGACAATAAATTCGTTTTGAACACGGTTACTAATGTACATTGC
>NW_026103218.1:0-1031 GCF_025091365.1 Daktulosphaira vitifoliae
ATGTTAGGTACAAATGACACCTGTCCACTGGAATTTCCGCTAGAGATGTTGTTCCCCAAAATGAGTTGCCAGTATGTTTAATAGGCTTCCATTGTATTCCATACGATAAAAATTCATGATTTTTTGAAAAAACCAAGTACTTATTTTTTGTATCATCAATGGGTCGAGGTATAACCATGTGTAACATATCGACAGCAGAAGCGTTACCAGCGTCAGCGTTAGGACCGATACCCGGAATAGTCGTACTAGCAGTGAGGGCTTCTGCCGTTCCATAATTTGGTTTTTTTTCTGAAGTTCCTCCAGTATCGAGACCAGCTTGTTCAGTAGTACGTTTGTCGCCAGATCCTGCTGCACTTCGTTCTGCTCCGGACATTGTTCTTTCGGAATTCTCTTCCACATGTGACTCCAATGGCAATTCTACAAAAAAAAATAAAAAATTTTAAGAAAGCTCAAAGTTTTGAGTAAAAGTTCAAAAAAGTTCAAAGTTTAATATTTTATTATTTTAAAAGTAAGCTATTGTCAAGACCTTCCACGTGTAGACGTACCGAGTCTGTATCTTAAAAACTCTATTTTATACGATTTTTTAAACATTTTAGTGCAAAATATGAAAATCAACGTACTATACGACTAGTATATACTACCTACGTTTTTTCGGTCGATTTTACAACAAAAATTTTTTTTTGCTTTAAACTTACAGAAAACACTCGGGATACCTAAATATACGTAAAGCAATGACTTTTGAGCATTTTTGGACCAAAAAGTTCAAAGTTCAAAAAAAGTTTAAACTTTCGAAAAAAGCTTTTTCGTTTAAAATATCGTTATTTATTACCTTTACGTCTTGTTTTGGCGTTGGTAAACCAATCTATAGGTTGAGCAGGCTTTTCTGAATTAGGATATAGAGCTTTTGAATTTCCGGTTATTCCTTGCCAAGTCCTTTCCAAAAAATGTTTTGCATACAAGCCAAGAGCCGTTGCGTATTTACCGCCGAAATTAGAATTTTTTACGTTCAACGACCTGTTAGCTGCTTGCAG
>NW_026103219.1:0-1031 GCF_025091365.1 Daktulosphaira vitifoliae
TAGTTGTTAAGCGTTTTTCAAAATTATAGTAGGTAAGTTAATAAAAGTGAATTGTATAAACGTATATATTTTTAAGAGTTAGTTATTTTAACAAATGTACGTTTTAAACTTAATGAGAAAAGACTATATAGACACAGTATAAAGAATACACTACAGTATGTAGGGAATAATCTTAAAGAGTTACTTGTTAAAAGAGATTGTTGAGTGAGAAAAATAGACAAATGAGTGAGAGAAAAAACAGGGTACTCAGCCACTATATAATGTACCACGAACGGCATAAACAGGGATTGGGCGTTTCGAATGTGTCATGCATTTTTATGGACACATTCAGTCGCCAATCTGTACTCCAATTAAGATAAAAACAGTTATTTTAATTAATTTTCCTTATTTAATACTTTTGTGGTGCCTTGAAGACCCCGAGAGAGACAATGAGCCATGGCTACTTTATAGTGGCCAAGGCCAGAATTAAATGAGTAATAGTGTTAGGGTATTCTTTTCTACAGTCTGAGAAATAAGAGGTATTGATTTTTCATATTTCAGAGGAGAATATTACAAGTTATACTTAAATTTATTGAAGGTAGAAAACAAGATTTTGTTAAAGACTACAATAAACGACAAACCAAAATTTACTGTTTAATATTTTTGATTTTTATATTGGTTTAATATTTATGAGTATGAATGTAAATAATAATATAATAAAAGATGAGAATTTTTGAAGTAAAATAAAAATAATAAATATAGTTTAAAAAAACTAAAAAAACACGCTTTTTAAGCACATCGAACTAAAAAGTTTAAAATAAGCTTAAAACAATAATGAACAAAAAATACAAATATTATTGTGATAAAAGCGTCGGGCGCTCAATATACGAAAATGATAAAGAATAATCAGGTATAAGTTTACATTTCAGAATTAATTTTGAATAAATTATCCATAACATTCATTTTATAAATTTTTAACACGCTTATATTAGTTTCACTTGTATGTTGTGTGTTTGTTTGTAAATCTCCACCAGCCACGTGTTATTATACTC
>NW_026103220.1:0-1031 GCF_025091365.1 Daktulosphaira vitifoliae
AAGAAAATTAAACCATTGAATTTTACTGCTTCTATTCGTACATAGGAAAAATAATTTCTGTACTCCTTACAAATCTCTTTCTTTAGCGAAATGTAAGATATAAGTTTGTGTTATCTACTGGATCTGGATCCCTGTGACGTGTTGTTTATTTAGGTATCGTTATTTATTTTGTTCCGGTTGTACACACACAAGATATTATAACTAATACGTTTGTACGATGGTAAATATATCCATTAGACCATCAGCGCTAACCAGTTCCCAAATGGGACCCCCAAAAAAAAAAAAACCGACATCGACATAAAATTATAATGGATAGGTGTATTATTACAATATAGACATAGCATATGTACACATACATATAATATTAAATTATTATCGCATATTGTAAAATATTCGGATATTTTAATGAATAAACTAGTTCAGTTATACAAACACAAAATTCATTTTTTTTATATATCCGAAAATAATAATTGTATTAATTTAAGATAAAATAATAAACATGTCTATCCAGTTTTATAAAAATAACTTTTTTGTATAAATTATAATATTTTTTTTTTGAAAAATGTATTACGCGTTCTAGAAATATTCATATATTCCAATTATTTCCAACTTTTTTCTTCATTCCCTATTTTAAATTTTAGTTTCAAAACTTAAAAAAAAAGGTAACATTTTTTCTTTTGTAATAAAGATTTTTTTGTGTATCAAGTTGATATTTTTAATATTGTATTAAAAAATATTTAATCTTATTATTTTTATATTTTAGTTTTTATGGGAATAAAACTACACTATGGCCGTTTGGACAGTTCTTTATAAAATAATAATAATAATAATTACACGAATGTTCTACCACATTACATTATAAGAGCTGCGTGAATATAATATATTATGAACACGAATGTTGGTTGTTAAATATTATTATTGCTTCTCTCTCTTTTTCTAGATCTTACGTAATGCCTGCTTGTTTTTTTTTTTTTATATACAAATTAATGGTTTTATTATTATTAATATTACAACTATCCAGTAATATATAT
>NW_026103221.1:0-1031 GCF_025091365.1 Daktulosphaira vitifoliae
ATAGCGTTGGTTCAAGGGAGGAAATGGCCCATATCCCCCTCAAATACACTTCTGATATACACAATAATTATTAATATTCTAATTATAATAGTTGTATTTATATTATAGAATAATTACAAAAAAGTTGGGTTGGTTATTATACCTAGGACTATATAAAAAAATATTAATTAAATAAAAATATTAGTAACTGCGATTTGACGTTGGACAGCATAGTTATAAATGAATCCCAATTTTTACGATAAACTTATAGACTCATACATCATATATGAGATATAAAAGGTTATTATAATTGTACGGTTCTGATAATGAATGTACAAACTTATATACTTATAATCGTCTAGAAATTTATATAAAACTTATAAATATAATGTAACATATAATATTCTTTGATAAAATATATGAAATATAGTACTATGCGGAAATGCAAAATAGTGTCCTAATATAAACTTTGCATGGACATAAAAAATAAGTTCATAGTGAAAAAAGTACAATTGAACAGTAAGCTCATTATAAAGCAAAAGTTCAAACAAAAGATATATTAACAATAAACATGATTAAATATATCAACAAATTTGAATTATAAACTTATTTAAAAGAAATCGACAGAAAGTAATAAACTAAAACAATCAATTCATATATGACAACAATTACATATATTAATTATGAATTGAATAGAAAATTAAATCGTCATAAAAATACATATTTTACAAATTAAGGGTCACAATAAACATATGCGTAGAAATGAGTCATTGCCCATATTAACACCATGTGCGTGGACATAAATTTAAAAAAATAGGTCGTAAAACGATGAAAAATTAATGGATTGAATTGATTTTTGTAGGATATCTCAGAAATGTCATTGAGCAAGTCTGATGAAAATTTCAATCCTTAAGTCATAAAACACTGGCATTGGCGAGTGTTTTTCTCAAAAATGGTCGAAATTTTAAAACGCTCGCAGGCTCGCGGCAAAAATGACCTTGGCCAATAACTTACTCAGAGACTTGTGACCGAGTACTTTCGTTGAAAAAAAA
>NW_026103222.1:0-1031 GCF_025091365.1 Daktulosphaira vitifoliae
CATATATTATATTTATAATGAGGGACGGTGTGGCAGATTTGTTAACGCGGCAGTGCTTCGAGTTCGAAACTACATCACGGGCGGCTTCATTTGCTGAACAGGAGATAAGTTCAGTAATTGGAGTCGCCACTCTCTCTATCCAGGCGACGGACTAACCATCCGTCCTAGACTACAATCGTTATGAAAACTCATAAATTGAAAAAAATCCCCTTTATGAAAAAAAAAAGTTGCTTGATCAGCTTTCTCCATACACAAAATTAAAATCATTATCTTTAAAATTTTTAAAGTATTCATTGTCGATTTAGATTTGATATGATAATAAATTTCAACTACAAAATTAAATAATTGTACTTTGTAATATATTAATTTTTTAACTTTATTTGTGTGTGTTACTAATACTCTGTAATATTCCAAATTTGTTGGTAACATGTTGCTATATAAATCATAATACAAAAAAAAATTATTTTTAGTTTCACCTGAATTTAACAAAAAAATTTTACAATTACAATAAAATTTTATAATACACTCAATTAAGTAGATATTTTTAACAAAATTTAGATTGGTTATTTTAGTTCAAGCAAATCATTAAAATTAATGAAGTTCTCAATATTACAATTGAATCTTTTAAGCACCAAAAGTTACTTAGAAGTGATTACTATGATTTCTGTTGAAGTATTCTATTACAATAAAAATGCAAAAAAGATATTGAGCTTTTCTAATATATTTAGTGTACATAGTAATTATAAAATTTGCAGACTGCATATTAATCTTAATTATACCATTTTTTTAATTTTCATAAAATTTTCTGCTTAATAATGGCAATTTCAAGCTTGTCAGTAAAGCTAAAAATCATGGTAAAAACTTTTAGCTTTCTTTATATTTTAATACTTGTTTTTAGCTATTTAGTAATTATATCAAAATTATTTAGTGATGGAAAAAATCTTATTCCAGATTTGAAATCAACGCGAAAAATGGGTTTAAAAATTTATATTTTTGACTCTGATAAAAATTCCTCGAACACCATTTTTTTA
>NW_026103223.1:0-1031 GCF_025091365.1 Daktulosphaira vitifoliae
ATCTAATACAGCATGATAAGCTGAGTAATTATATTTTCATACAAATCCTTTTTTAACGAAAAACGGCAGCATAAGTCGTTGCACGCAACTTGAACTAGATAACTGTGATGATACATCTAACATTTTTTTGTTGTAAGTGAAATCCCTTTACGTTACACAATATTTATTAAAAATTTTACAGAGGAACGTTGCTTTGAATTTTTGTTCATCAATTAAATCATAACTTAATTTTAAACAAAAAATGTATACAAACTAATTATTTTTATTATTATGATTCTTTTTCATTGTATTGATCTTATCGTTTAAATATTAAAAGTAATTTCATTTCATGTTTCCTTAATTTGTTTTTCATTTTACCAATAATGGAGCAGCTAATCAAAAGGAAGTGGTTATCGATAAAGACTACGAAAATATTAAAAAAGTTTTACTACAAAGTTTAAAATTAAATAAATATGACGATGAAACATTTAAGAAAAATGAAATATATTTCGTTCACAAAAATTTGTGGGAAAAAGTACGTAAAACACATCTATCATCTTCTCATTTTTTCTATGTTTGTACATTTAATCAAACAAAAGACAAGGAATTATTCTTAAAAAAAACATTACGCATTCATAATAAAACAACTGATACCAAAGATAATATCCCGTAAGTAATAATAAGTATAATAAATAATATTAAAAAAATTATTTTCCCATATTATTTTTTTAATACTTTAGTTTCAAGCGTTTTTAATAAGACACTAATATCCTGTTTTTTGCTTTTGATGATATATATATATATATTATATAGGTTTGCTGTGCAATATGGCACAGTTAATGAGCCCAACGCAATAGAACTTTTTGAAAAGAAAATGAACACAAAGATTAAACCATGTGGTCTATTTTTTGATGGAAACATTAACTATTTAACAGCAAAACCAGATGGTTTAATTGGGAAAGATGGTATTATTGAAATAAAATGTCCAGTTAAGGCCCAATATATGACTCCCGAAAAAGCTATAAAAGATAAAGTGATAAAATATGTGCATT
>NW_026103224.1:0-1031 GCF_025091365.1 Daktulosphaira vitifoliae
TCATTTTCAGGAAGTCCAACTGTTAACTCTTTTGGTTCATCAAAATTTTTTGGTTTGGTTTTTGGTATAGGTTTTAAAGTTATTTTTTCAGTTTGAGCTGGTTCAGGTAACCCCTGTTTATACTTTAAGTTGATATCTTCTTCCTTATCTTTAGTAACTGGTTTGGGTTTACCCAAAATTAATGGTCTTTCATCTGAAAGTACATCAGGTTTTTTATCTTTCTTTCGCTTATATTCAGGTTTAACTTCCTCTTTAAACGAAGAGGAATTATGTTTATCAGCGGGTAATGTATGGTGTTCCTCATTGAGACACTCTCCAGTTGGAATAACATCCAACGGCTTTAAATTTGAATCATAATTCTTCCCAGTATTAGTTTTCAGATGATCATCATCATGTAGTTTCGTCGATCTAATTGGTTTTTCATCAGAACATTCTGATGATTTTTTTGGTATTTCTTTCAATGATATTTTTTCTCTATTGTTATCTTCATGAGGAATTTTTCCTTTGCCTATTTTTATCTCCAATGGAACATCTTCTTCGGATTTAGTCTTATCCAAGAGAATTTTTTGGACTGGCTGAATTACTTGATGTTTTGGTTTATTTAATTTATCAAAAGGTTCTGATAGATATTTTTCTAATACTATGGGTTCTAACTCAGGTAATTTAAACCTCCTTGGTTTCGATTTTTTTATTTTTGTTGCTTCCATATAGTTCCTTGATAGGATTCCGTTGTCAACATAGACTGGTTCAAGAAAAATAAACTTTGCAAAATGTTCATGTTTATCAAAATCTATTCTTCTGATAAAAGATTTTAGCAGAACCTTAGGAACAGTAACTGAAGGGATGTCCTTTTTCGCTTTAGTTGGCGCTTTTTTTAATTGAATAGTTGCAAATAAAGGATTGTTCTCAAATACAACAGCAATTGGTTTTTTAGGTAATTGTTCAATAAGTTCAAGTTTTTCTAATAAAGGAATCTGTGTATCTGATTTTTCAATAGCCATAACTGATTGACTGTCATTAGTCTTTATGTC
>NW_026103225.1:0-1031 GCF_025091365.1 Daktulosphaira vitifoliae
TGTTTCAATACAAATGCTAATCCAGAAATTCAAGTGAGTGCGAACAATATTTCAGTTTTTTTAATATATAAGGTTTTTTAAACAAATTAAAGGATCCTAAACTGCTAAGAGCTCAATAGAAATACATACAGTATTTCCATAAAATACAGTATGAATATAAATATACATAAATTCATTAATCGTATAAATTAAGCGTACCATAAATGAATCTATAAAAACATTAAGGAACTAGAAACTATTAGAATATAAAGATCAAGTTTTTATTCAAANAACTAGAAACTATTAGAATATAAAGATCAAGTTTTTATTCAAATGGTATTCATTAAAATTTTCTATATAGAATTCAATTATTATTATACTCTCTATTATTATTCATCAAATAATAATTTATTTATTAGAAAGATCGTTTGAGAGTACAGAAAAAAATATCTAGTATTCTCTAAAGCCAGTTTAGTAAAAAATGTTTCACCGCAATAAATTTAAGTTTTAAAATCAGATTTTAACAAAATGCATTGAAACATTCATTATTTTTTAAATTTTTACACTGTAATTAAAGTACTACAAAAAATTACGGTATTACCGTTTCTTTATGCATAACTTTTAGCTTCGATGCGAAGCTGAGAAGGTATTGATTTTACTATGATGTGTTTTTTTTTTGTGTCTGTTACCACTTTTTCTCAGCTCTCACCGAACCGATTTCTTTCAATGATACGTCAAAAGATCACAAATCGTATCTAGTCGAAGACATTACCCTCAAAAATTGAACAAATTTCCCTCATTCACCGTAAACGGGGGAAACTCCAAAAAAATTAGAAATTTAAAAATCGCTAATTTTCGAAATTTTTTCAATTTTTTTTACTTAAAAGTGCCATAACATTTTCAAAAATGAACATATCAATATAGTTTCATAATCATAAGGTAATGTAATATACTTTATTATGGAAAAAAAAATTCGACATACTTTATCTTAATCAGGATATTAATAAGGAACTAGCAGATCATGTAGCTTTTGGAATAATCCACTAATTTTT
>NW_026103226.1:0-1030 GCF_025091365.1 Daktulosphaira vitifoliae
TTATAGAAAAAATAAATAAATCATATCTATTAGCATATTAAACAAAAGAAAGTAATTTTTATCTTAAACGCAACTCCGGACCTTCGACTATATGGTTTATGGTGAACACACTTTTTGTAAATAGTGACTCGGATCGTAATGGGCTATTACGGCCCGTTAATAGTGCGCCATAATTACTAATAGCACTAATCATTTATAGTTAATGAGCACGTTATCCGGTCGTAATTATCAGCTGTCCATCGTCGCCCACGACAGTGTTGACGATAACATTATGTTTGTCTTGTTCGGCGGTCGGCAGACAGGACAGGTCAGGTCGTTCAGCACCGTGAGACACATCGGCGACTATGTAAACCAGTTCACCGATGACTTACGTCCGCCGCACGTGCCGCCTAATTATATATTAACAGTTTCTTTAACTATTTCCAACACAAACGGTAAATTTAATGTTTTATTAAATTATTGTTACCAAATATTATTGAGGTGAATATTTAAACAATTTTTAAAAATTAAAATTTCATTGATAATACTCTCTAAACCTAAATTTTAATCAAAACAACAATGCAAACACATCGTTTATAACAAATAACAGCCGCCTAATTATATATTAACGCCATAGTATTGTTCATCCGTATTTTTATGAATTTTGCAGTATTATTGAAAATCATTGTTGTATTTTGAAGTAAAATAAATTGACTCCACAGTTATTTTGTGTTGCGACATATTTTATTACTTATATATATCATATCGTCTCAATAGGGTCTTAAGACTCAGGCCCTTTAAAAATTTTAATAGTTCCCTTCAAATTTATGATTTGTCGGTATTGTTATATCAGAAGTTTGACTGTTTAACTGTACTAAATTATTTTAGCGTCCCNTGTTTAACTGTACTAAATTATTTTAGCGTCCCTGCAAATTTTCCCAGCCGTTCGCTTATTCAAGATTTATAGGTTTTTTTTATAATTGACAACAACCTAATTTGGATCTAATTAGCACACTCGGAAATACTCCAAAAGTTTTAAATCTCTATTATA
>NW_026103227.1:0-1030 GCF_025091365.1 Daktulosphaira vitifoliae
AAAGCTTTGCAGAATATATGAGTAGTCAATTAAATTTAGTTGCAAATGTAATTAAGGGCATGTTTTCACAGTTGTCATTAAATGAAAAATTAGAATAATATATAACATTGAATTATTAATTATTAATATTTATAAAACATATATGAAACTTAAAAAATGTCACATCAAGCTATTATAATAGTTGTTATTTATAGAGTAATCGAATGACTTATGTTAATAAATTACCACGTTAATTCATCACTTAAATTTGTATAATTATATTATATTCTTACATTTCAAAAAAATATAATTATTTTATAATTATTAGTTAACTGACAGATTTTTTGAAAGTCTAAATTTTATTAATCACAATAGATAAATACTGATATAATAAAAATTATAAATTATTTATATAAATATTTATTTATTAAATATTTTATTGTATGGAAGACGCTGCCAGTCATCCAAACACTGCTCGTGTATGCATATACTTAGGGAAACAATTTTAATATTCGCATAAGACAAATGTATTATAACTATTTTACTATTTAATAATTTGTATTTTTAGAAATTTAGAAATCAAAAAATGTTTTCACTCATATTAATATGAACATTTTTATTAGAAAACCAACCTGATTTCAATGATCTTTGAGATTTTGTCGTACTGATTGGTTGACACCTGCTAACATCAATGGACCACTTTAACTCACAATTTTACTTTATGTCGTTTAATTGGCATCTCTTTCTTTCAATACTTCCCGTAAAAGTTGGTAAATATATTTTTTAGTGCAACGTGTATTAATACGGGTAATCACAAAATAATAAATCAAAATAATTCATAGTATCCGATTTATTTTTAGCCATTGATTTGCATCCGGGTAAATGTATTATAATATGAGAACGCGTACGCACGGTACTAGGAAGCTTATTTTTAGCCATTTAGTTTTCTTATCTTTTTTAAAATAAAACTTGGTTCTTGATAAATCACTATCAATATCGGGAACGTCTTCAGTTTCTGAAACGCGTTGTTAATTATCATTTATAGTATTTT
>NW_026103228.1:0-1030 GCF_025091365.1 Daktulosphaira vitifoliae
CAAGGCATAAGGGATGAACTTAAAAAGTAATACATAGTTAAAAATTCAAGAATAATGTCTAACTTAAGATAATAAAAAAAAGAATGTTTAAATTATTATTATTCTGCAAGTAATTGAGTGGGTTATGATAAAAAAATCACTCTGTATATTTGTTTTAATAAATTATAATAATAGAAAAGTTTTATTAAGTTGTGTATATTTTCCACCTAATACTAGTGAAGAAAGTTACAATTCATTTTGTGACTTAGTTGAAGATACTATTTCTTCTTACTTAATTTCGGAAATAATAATCGTAGGTGATTTTAGTTTATCTGGTTGTGTGTGGTCAATCAAGAACCCTATGCTAAATACTTCTGCTAATATTATTTTTAATAGTCTTATAAATTATCTTAATTTAAAACAGTGTAATAATATTACAAATACTCATAACAATTTATGAGATCTAATTTTTACTGATTTTAATATATTGAACTTATCTAAAGGTCCATCTATAACACATATGTATGATGTCTATCACCTCTCTTTAGAGTTTATTTTCTCACTGAATATATCTTTTAATACTCCTAGTGAAACATCAACTCCTATTTTTTACAATTTTAACTTATGTAAACTAAGTGATATAAGTGCACACCTCTCAAAAATAGATATTATACAACATTTCAATAACTTAAATTTAAACTCGTCTATCAATAAGTTATATGAAATTATTTTGCATACTATTTATGTCCCTAAACTCGGAAAAAATGTAAATCATTAAATAATCAAATTCATGCAAATTACATACAAAAAATTGAATATGGTGTAAATGTAAATCCTAAATCATTTTGGCATTATGTCCAATCCTTGAGAACTAATAGATCAAATATACCTAATACNTCAATCCTTGAGAACTAATAGATCAAATATACCTAATACAGCTTATCTTGATACACTTATATCTAAAAATATCAATGAAACAACTGAATTATTTGCAAAATATTTCTTTTCTGTTTATACAGATTATTCTAATAAAATTGATTTATATGATAGT
>NW_026103229.1:0-1029 GCF_025091365.1 Daktulosphaira vitifoliae
TACCTAAGTAAAAAAATTCATTTTTTATTTTTATTTTATTGTAGCATAATTTGTGTGATGACCTACAGACACTGTCTAATGATCAGCCAATCCCTCTACCTTTAAAGAAAAAGTACATCTTCAAACGATTTGACAAATGAGCTAGTTGGTTTAGCTATTTTAAAAAACCTGAAAACGAATCGGACTTCGTTGCTAAGGGATGGTCTCTAAAGTTAAGCAGAATTAATTCAGATAAAAGGTATTTTGCGTAAAAGATAATTAATGATACTTGGTTTGAAGCAAAAATGTGTACATTAACGAGGCATAAAGTGAGTTTTTTAACGTCTTCACAATCTGTGTTGACACCTTCGTCGTTCCCGACAACTTCGAACTTTAGATCCCCCTACTATTCGTCAAGCTGTGTATCATCATCTTCATCTCCCACATCTTTACTATATTCAAGAACGAAAATAACACTTCGAACACAACACGAATACTTTGAAATTTGGGATCGAATGAGTAATAATGGTTGAGTTTGATGAGCTATTTGAAGTACATCGACGCGCGTGTCAATCTAACTCGTCAATATAATTGACAATAATATTGATCGTGTAGGGACTACTTAAAAGTGTTTTATATTTTTTTAGAAATTTACTTTTTTTCTCTTTTATAAAAATTAAGTAATAATATAAAAAAATGGGATAAAAAGCGTTCCGTTTTTATTTTGTCGAGACAACTGGAAAATTGCGTTTTAAACGGGACGTATGGTCACCCTAATTAAGACTATAAGAGATAGTTGCAGAAAATTGATTTTTTATGTAAAGCAGCTCATCAAAAAACCATTATTGTTAAAGAAATGAAATAATTATTTGCAATAATATTTATAAACATATTTAGTGAGGACTTCGGGACCACAAGGTGTATAAGATTCCGTTTTTGTGTTGAACACCTTCCGTTAAGATTTTGTAGTGTGTTTCGTCTGCTTTATCCGTGAATTTGATAATTGTTTATACCTAATTTTACAAATCTGGTTAATGTTCCTGAATACAC
>NW_026103230.1:0-1029 GCF_025091365.1 Daktulosphaira vitifoliae
GATTATTAAAATAATATTTTAATTAAAAAATTGCTATCAGGAATATAAGATCGCAAAACATACAAATTTCACAAGACAACAAATATTCAAAAAATATATTTTTTGTTTTCCATAATATTTAGGTAAATTCTGTGAAGAATTTAGACACTGATTCCAAATCGAAATTTTTCTATCACACATTAGTTTTTAAATAATTAGCGATTTGTTAGTAAACAATAATTTTTTTTATAGTTTTCAATACAAAGTATTAATATACGTTAACAACTAGTAATAAGAATTAACTATTTAGTTAAAAGTACAATTTNTAATATACGTTAACAACTAGTAATAAGAATTAACTATTTAGTTAAAAGTACAATTTGTTTTTAATAATTATATGTATGATAAAATTTAATCATAAAAAAGATGAGATACAATGTTGGTGTTACAATAAATATAGTTAAATTTAAAAACCAGCTGTACGAATAAAAAAAATAACTAGTGAATTTACTTTGGGAGAGGTTGAGTTGAAAATATTCGATCAATTGGAAAGACAATATAGCAAAATAAATAGTTAAATAAAATTGAATTATTCATTTCTCAAACACGTCAGTCAAGAATTAAATGGGAAAAATCGCAGAAACTTCATTATCATATTTAATGCAAAAAGGAGAATTATTAAGAGACATATTGTAAATATGTAAAGGAAGGCGATTATGACCAAGTCTTAGCCATGAAATAGATATTATATGGAACAGTGGGAGTAGAAGTTTATAAAACCAAGGATGATTAGGAATAGTTGGTGAATTTAATTTGTACAAGCTGTAACGAGGGAGAGACAAGTAGACTAATATTCTTGCCATGTTTGAGATATAGTCTTATGAAGGAGTAAAAGGAATCTTGAGGGTTGTAGGACGAGTAATGAAGTTGGTAAGTTTGGCTAAATGATTTTAGAGTCAGACAAAGGTAGAGGCGCGTGCTCAGAATGCATGCCACCGTCTATAAAAGCGATATCAATCGGTGGTAGTGGTGGTGCAGATGACACATCTT
>NW_026103231.1:0-1029 GCF_025091365.1 Daktulosphaira vitifoliae
CCATTTACAAGTTCACAGCAGAAAAATGTAAATTACATAACTTAAAATGAATAGAAAATAAAAATAAAATAAAATAAAAAACTAAATATCCAAAATCAATTATTTTGTTCACTAATTAGATACGTGATTTTGTAAAAATTAAGACGTAAAAACTGTATTTAATGAAATATTATGATATTAATGTAGAATTAAATTTATTCTAAACAAATAAAATACACTTGTGACTTATATCATAAGTCACGAGTAATATAAAATAATTTTGTATATGCATTAAAATTTTATTAGAATACTAAAAATTTAGTATAATAAATTTATATAAATGGTCATAATGGATATTTTAATAATGTTTATATTTTTAATTACATCAATTTTCGTGAAATCTTGTACATTCTATTGCAATGCAGATACAGAAAAGATTAAGAAACTAAATGTAATTTTTAGTCATAAAAATTGGAATGAGTTAACAAAAAACTATAGTTATTGTTATTGTACAAAAAATACCGAGACAAAAATTTATACTGACAATCTATTTGAACCCGATAATGGCGATACAGAGATAGTAACCAGTAAAAATTTAAAGGAAAAAATGAGATATGGATCAATGATATTGAGTTCAATCTACTACCACATTGTTAAAAAATTTTATAATTGTCAATGTGACATTAGTAAGTATGTAAAATATAAAGATATATTGGAAAACCCAGAAAGTATAAAGCATAAGGAAATTTCGAAAAAACAATATGACATTATAGTATATCTACATAGTAGAGGTATTAATTTTGATGATGATANTATAAGGAAATTTCGAAAAAACAATATGACATTATAGTATATCTACATAGTAGAGGTATTAATTTTGATGATGATATAATTAAAAACTTGAACCTTTTTAACAAGGCTGTTAATACTTTCAATCCATTGATAACTTGTATGATAAAAGCACTAAAATTTTTCAATCACTCAACTCCGGTTCTTACAGCTCTAAAGAAATTAAAAAAATGGCAATCAAAAATTAAAAACAGCAAAGAA
>NW_026103232.1:0-1028 GCF_025091365.1 Daktulosphaira vitifoliae
TTAATTAAACGTCCCAAAAGTATGAAAATGTAGTGTACAGTTATTATTAGGTGTAAAATCATTAAAAATAATAGACTTATAGTCTCCAATATACTAGCTAGAACTGTATGAAATTATATTTTTTTTTAGAGCTATGTAGTATTGTTTTAGACATCAATAAAAATCTATAAGATTGAAAAGGTAGTCTTTCCATTATAATTATTATGTATTTTGATATGAAATCAATTGTAGATTCTATAAATAAAAAATTCAATATTATGAAATCTTTAAATAATATATGACCATAATTATTCTTTCAACGAATCATATTTTGAAATATTTAGCTTTTAATACATATTATTATTATAGCTCCACAATTATCTTTTATTAATGTTATTATTTTTTTATAGAGTAGTTATAAAAATATTGCAATAACTTTTGAATGTATATGAGATTCGATTCCAAAATGGTGGGGCTAAGAATGACGCCATTACAGCATCTTATACTTACCCCCCATAAATTGGAAGTTAAGACGTTTTAAAATAGATTGATTATAAGATTATCATTAAGCACAATATATATGAAAAAATAAATATAAATAAATATTTGTTTTGTGTTAAAGTTTTTTTTTAACAAATTTGAATATTATACGGTTCAATATCAATGACTGACAAGTGTATAATAAATTCATAACACTTTATACAAATTTATTATTATTGGTAAAAACTAAAAAATAACATTTAGCTAAGTTACGGGTAAAAATGTTTAAAGTATCGTTTACTGGGTCTGATTTCTAAATTTATTTTTCTAAAAAATTCAAAAAGCTTGCAAAAATATTTATTCAATTTGAACTTTCCATAAATAAAATCTATGAGCCATATAATTTACTTCTATCAACCTTTTATTCATATGAAATTCGATTATTCAAAACTTGGTGCATAACAGACCAATCCTATTATTCAGGTCGACCGACCGAAACCTCTTTGGACCCATTAGCATGAACTGTAAGAGCTCTCGCGGGATAAACAAAACCTCATCGAGTGTCTCAC
>NW_026103233.1:0-1028 GCF_025091365.1 Daktulosphaira vitifoliae
ACAGAGTGTTCAGTAAGTCAGGAAACGGGTTTCTATTGTTCTCATTGTTTGTAACAATGAGAAGAATAGAAACCCGTTTCCTGACTTACTGAACACCCTGTATATCATAAGATTGAATGGTATCGGGTAAGTCTTATTAAATTTATTTCGTACATTGTATTTTTTACAGACAGATAAAATAATTTCGATTTTTTTATAATTTTTTATTTTAGGTTTTTTTTAAATCGGTGTTGAATTATATTTTATTTATAATATTTTGTAATTTCGTGCTGTGATGTTTACTTCTGTATAACTACTGTATTATGTAATGGAATATTTCAGGTACAAGACCCTGGTTAATAACACTATAATTGTTAAATATAATTGTTAATCAATCAGAATATACATCTGAAATAGAAAATTACAATAAATAGAGAACTAATTTTAAAGAATAAAATAATATATTTAAAGTAAATTACTAAATAGTCTTTTATAAAACGTAAAGTAAACTACAAAAAGTATTTTAATATTAAAATTTGACTTCTGTATTGACATAAAATCATAGAAATTTACAAAATGATACTACTATATCGTCATTATCAAGACGATAAATATAAATAAATCATCTATTAATATAATTATTTGCGATGACTTAATAAGTAAAATGAATGGAATCATATATTTAACTTAAAATATTGTGCAGTAAAATTTTCAATTTTCAATTTAGGGTGTTACTGAATTGTTAAGTTTATTTATTATTTTATAGTTTAATAAAAAAAATGTCGCCAAAACGATTTTTCTGTGTCAGTTTATTTTTAATTTGTATTTTCGGATTTTCTGAAGCAGAATACAATTCTAAACAAAATGCTGAAATGTTAACCAATCTTTTTGCTAATGATAAGTGGAAAAAATTGAATGACGTGAAAGAAGTTCTTTTTTATAACAAATTGTTCTTCTTAGAAACAAACTTTGAAAAAAATATTGACTTATACAATTGCAATAATAAAGTACGAGCTGCTACACTTGTACTTGGATGTTCGTATGTTAAA
>NW_026103234.1:0-1028 GCF_025091365.1 Daktulosphaira vitifoliae
CTTAAGGTTTTTTATAGAAGATTGCACGTTAGATATAATGTCATTATTGTGTTTAGGTATTGAAAGTATAGGGTAACAGATAAATATATCAATCGGTTGATTTGGAATATTTCAAATATTATGTCTTTGATTGTGTCCCAATATAGGCCATCACAAATTAAATCTACGGAAGAAAATGCTATGAAAGGAAACTTTTGTTCTAAAGCAATATTTTTTAGATTAAAGAGACTTTCGAAGAGATCTAGGTATGAAGCCTGAGAATCGCAAAACTCTTTTGTTATTAATAAGTGTATTATTTTATCAGATATTATTGTGTTTACTTGACCTAAATATATGTTAGTATTTTTTAGCAAATCCGTTATGTTACCAAATTTATTAGTAACATTTTCAAATATTTTAGATTTATATTTTAGGTCAGTAGATGTACATAAAGCTATGGTGTAATTATTGGGAATATTCATAATATCTATAAATGTTTCTTTGATATTGTTATTTTGTTTACAACAGTTGGTGCTTTTTATATGATCCATGGTTTTTTTTATATTTTCTATTGTGTTTTTAAATTTACTACTCATTATAGGGGTTTCGATTTCGTTTAAAAATAGGACTTTTTTAGCATAATTTATATTTGCGTTATGTTGAGATAAAAATTCATTGCCTAATATAATTGTACTACTTAAATTTTCTATAACGCACACTGGTATTTGATAAAATTTNTGCCTAATATAATTGTACTACTTAAATTTTCTATGACGCACACTGGTATTTGATAAAATTAATTTTCTTAATTCTAATTTAATTGTGGTTGTTCCCAATAAATTTAATGGTGATTTATCTGCACCGGATAATTTATAATTGTGATTTTTATTTATATTAGATGAATCTATGAGGTCAGGTCTTATACAATTTATATTTACACCTGAATCTATTGTGACTTCTATTGGTTAGTTATTTAATTTAGCTAAAATATATAATGCATTAGCTTTTCTATCGCGATTTAGAATTATAAAAATGTTGTTTGTGTCAGT
>NW_026103235.1:0-1027 GCF_025091365.1 Daktulosphaira vitifoliae
AATTATTGCATTCCATATAATATTATTAAATATTTTCTTGTCAACTAAATATTACAGAAATCAGTACTAATATATAAAAGATATGAATCCAAAAATATCTTAAACAAATTATATTCACAAATAATAATTTATAGTACAATACAAGTTATAATAATGAATTTTTTATAATAATTAATTTGATGCTTATTAAATATGCCAATTTGAATATATTTATTATTATTAACGTTTTATAATCTTACTAATTAATATAATACAATAGCTAATAAAAAAAATTGTCATTGATGTGAGATGTCAATTTTAAATATTTTAGGATACACAGATTATCTGAAAAACAATCACTGATAGGGTAATTCTGAGGTCATTTTAAGAACTAACAATCCTGAACAACTTAAAAATGACTCCCTTCACAATCCAAAACTGACATTTTTTTTTTTAGCCAATGAAATTGAAACGAATAAAATAATATCATTTTACAACACTATCAAGTAAGCTAAAAAACAGAAGGTAATTTTTTTTTTATTTCAATTAGTTTTTTTAATGGAAAAATCTAGTAAAAATTCTAATCATGAATTAAATAATAAATTATATCAACCAATTCCTTAAAGAAAATTCTAAAGTAGGGAATACAACTCTCCAAAAGTAATTATTTATAACAAAATCTATATAATTTTAATGAAAATTTATAGGACATATGATATGTGTTACACTGTCATCCACATATTAGAAATTAAAATATATATATATATATATATATATTCAGTATTATGTATTTTTTTATGTAGAATTTTGTACATATGAAATTAATTTTTATACAACCATCATTATCCCAAGAAAATAGCTTTTTTGCTCTGGGTACCATCTTAAAATTTCCCAGCACCCACATTTGAAAATGTTAGACATTAACTAAATTAAATCTGTTGAAAATTTATATAGTTAAATAATATGTTCAATCATTAATAGTGTAATTTAGAAAATAAGTTATTAAGATTGTAAACCGCAAATCTTGATTAATATTATTTATTGTCTG
>NW_026103236.1:0-1027 GCF_025091365.1 Daktulosphaira vitifoliae
ACTTGATAAGTACACTTTTATTTATAGATAAATGAAAACATAGTAAAATGTTTCTTTGTTATTGACTCTGCGGCTCAAGGTTTTAGTTACACGATTATATTACTGCATCCGCTTATCTCAATGTTATTTTTGTCGAATAAACGTTACTAGCTCCAGTCAGTCTAATGATTTAATTTGAAAATTATTCTGTTATTCGTGATTTTTAATGGGTTTTATGAATGTGAAATTTGTCCAACGCAACCGCTCGACTCGTACTTTCATACCCTAGACGATAATGTAGGTTTAATTCTCTAGCAATTTTTTGTTAAGTATCGTATTATGTGGTGCATTGTGTGTACACTTCGTATATATGATTGTAAGACGTGAGTGGGGTTAAAACTTTGAACGTTGTTTCGAGTGGAGGCGATCCCACTCAAAGATTTATGATCGTAAGCAGCTCCTGACTGTTTTCCTTAATGTAGTCATTACTACTACATTATCATTACAGTTATTGTGTACACTTTTTCACTTAAAACAGCTGGTTTATGTTGCACGTTTTATGTCGGATAAAAAAAAGTATCAAATCATCAGTTACTGGGTCCTCCACACTACGATCACATAGTCAATACAAGTAATTCATTTAATGATCCCATTAAAAACATTGTGCCTTGTCTGCCGCAAAGCACAATTTATTATGGTTTTCGCCATACGCTCGAGATTTTTGGACTAAACACCGGAATTTAAAAATGTAATTATGTCTAACTCAATAATTATACCTTCGACCCACATAGTGTGTCCTATTTTCTGTGTCGAGGGTTGATTTTTTCCCGCCATAAGAAGCAGCTTTATTACTATTGGGAGTAAACCATCTACTCTAACAATTATTAATACCGATAAGGGTTGGACGATTTTGTTAACTATTTTAATTCCGACTCGCCCTTTGTTCGGAGTCCCGTTACAAAATCACTATTATTCTATCGTCGAATTTCCGTGTGCAGAATAGCTTACACCGATGGATTATGTATGTAATACAATAATATTAATAATA
>NW_026103237.1:0-1027 GCF_025091365.1 Daktulosphaira vitifoliae
AAGCTTATGTCAATCTCTTTTGTAGATAAACTTTAAAAATATATGTTGAAATTTGAAAATGTAGCGTGGGCCAGATTAAAATGGCTCGCGGGCCGGTCTTTCAATAAGTCTTTTATAATATAAAAGACTGATTGAATAAATAACAATTATCTGTCATAGTTTGTATGAACTCTCAAACGATTCCTTAATATATTTAATTTCAACTGAGGAAAATCACTATACTAAAACTTTTAAAGCTAGGCAGTTATTCTCTTTAGTCTATGAAAAATTACGCACGATGATTAAAATGATTGAAAAGCGAAAAATTACTATTAACAGAATAGATTATTTTTGGAATCTATAATCATTTATTTAAATTTTTATCTTTATTTTAATAAAAATCTTCCATTTTCTCTTGTTATACTTATATTATTTTAAGTAAAAGATAAGTATTATAATCATTAATTACATCTCTTAAAATATTATATTCATTTGCCACAAGATATTGTATTTAATCGGTTATTATAGCTGTTTATTTTAAATATTATTCATAAAAAAATATCTGTACTATAGATCGTTTAAATTTAAGCGAAAGAATAATTATATCGCTTACATTTCATTAATTATTATTGAAACAAGTAATGAAAAAAAAATTGTCTAATATTTAATCCTATAATTGATAATACTTAAGTGATAAGCAATCACATTAAAGCATGAGATAATCAGAACAGTAATTGATAACGAGCCGGAGATTCAAAGAAAAATAAACAAGATCAATTTTTAATTCGTCACACCTTATATTATTTTTATGTATGTATTATTTATTTGCTTGAAGGTATTAAATGTTAATTTGCAGTTTTTTCCAAACTCAATGACACAATTTCGAAAAGGTTAAAAGCTACTTTAGTAACATAATAACCTAGTTCAAGAATAATAATTTTTACTGTATCCAGAAGCAAAGTTAACTAAATTGTTATTTTTATTTCCTAATTACGCTGTTCCAATAAAAAAAAAATATATAGGTACTCTTTAAGTTATTTACAATAAA
>NW_026103238.1:0-1027 GCF_025091365.1 Daktulosphaira vitifoliae
TTTAGCTGAAAATATTTTTAAAATTATTTTAAACGGGAGTACGTCCCGTTTCGATTAGTTAATTGAATATCATTTTAAATTGAATGACCCTTTAAAAAGAACCTAAATTAAATAGTAAATATATAATAAAACAACAAAAGAATATAAAAATTTATGGAAAACCCATTTTAAATGTTTCAGTTTATTATTAAGGGTGGAGTAGATTACGTGAGACTATTTAATTTACAATATTTTATAAAGTCTTTTCATAAAACATTCTAAAATGTCAACAAAAATTACGTTTAAACTACAATTAAAATTCATACATTTCAAATAAAGATGTGTTAACCTAAATTGCAATCAGCAACCCGACTTAAAGAAAAATATACACCAAAATTACCTTCAAGATAGATTTAAACAATAACTGAACAAAAATTGTATGGAATGGGTAATATTGCAATTCTTTTTTTTTTTTTCAAATGTTGAAGCAAATTTTTAGTTAGTTTAAATGGCCGCTTAAATTTCAATTAAAATATTACACAAACTAAACTGTAATAATGTGTTTTCAGGCCGACCAGAGCCGACAGTAAAATGGTGGCGTGGAGAAGCCCTAATAGATGCAGACATCGAAGATGAAATCACTTCAACATTTTACACTTCCTCAACAACGCTGACTAGATACAATCAACTTACAATCAATTCACTTACGAGAAACGATCAAGGAGCTGTGTATACTTGTTTGGCTTCCAATAGCAATATATCAGTTCCAGTTAGCGCCAGCGTTACAATCGAAATGTATCGTAAGTATAAATTTTTTTATCCCGAACAGTCAATTACGAAGTATCTTTGGTCCGAGCTGGGTAAACACGAGATTATTTACTAAATGTATAATTTAATGGTATACTGCTACAGCTAACAATCGTCAATGTTGAAAAAGTCTCGCGAAATTAAGTTTAAAGTTTTTTTTATAAATATACTCCTTTATATATACATATATTTCATTAAATCTCGGGGGACAACGATCCCTTCGTAGATAATCAATGATTTT
>NW_026103239.1:0-1027 GCF_025091365.1 Daktulosphaira vitifoliae
AAACAGTAATTTAAAGTTTAATCATTATTATTACACTGGGAGTAAAAATAATAATTGTCATGCCATTGTTAAATAGTTACATGTATAAGCAGTTATTCTTATCATGCACAAAGTTAAAACATTTTTTCTCCTACCCCCTTAAATATATTGATATGATGTATATCAACTTTCATGGAAGTGTACGAGAATGTGAATTAAAAGTGCTAGGTGGTAGTCTCTATTATTGGTTAGTCTCTACTACTAACTTTTTTAGTATAAGGTTTTAGTATAGTGCCTTTTTTTCACATGATTTCTGATACACTTTCGATGACCAACCATCAATCCCTGATGACTATAGCACATTGAAAAGAACAATGACTATCTATTTAATGATTCTAAATCTGCAAAAATTAAGGCTAATATTACTACAAAAAAATGATAGAAACAGCGCTTAAATTGTTAGGAAGCAACATGAATGAAATAAATGAATGCATTGTTAGTCTTTTGCAAGTAGCTAAAGTAGTACACTTATAATTTTTGAATAGTACATTCAAAAATTATAAAATCAGTTATTTTTCAAATACATTCATTGTGAATTCTTGGCGAGTTTTGAGAGGATTTATCCTCCTAAAATTTACAAAACTTTGTTAATGATAAGTGATAATGTGTTATTAAATCTATATATATAATGTTATAAAGTTAAATATTAAATAATAACTTGAAAAAATTTCTTTCTAATTTATTCTCTTATTTTATTATCATTTTTTCACTATTATACATTATGTTACTATTATTATTTTAAGTTCATTTTGATTTGTTTTCCTTAGTTTCTTATTCTTATTTTATTTTTTAATAATTAAATTCAAGCATTGTCACCAACACCACCTTCACAATTTGCACAGCAAGTTAACGCTGGAGCAGGTTATGAAATTCCTGCTCGTTTAAGAACATTACATAACTTAGTAATACAATATGCATCTCAAGGCAGATATGAAGTTGCTGTACCTTTGTGCAAACAAGCTTTAGAAGATCTAGAAAAAACATCTGG
>NW_026103240.1:0-1027 GCF_025091365.1 Daktulosphaira vitifoliae
ATTATTGAGATATAGCTATGGACCTAACGTATAACTATTATTTAAAAAAAAAATCAGCTAAAAATATTAACTGGATCAAAAATTATTTAAGTTGTCAGTGAGTGGTGGGCCACCCTGAAACTTGTCCCAACTATGCCACGTCTACACTATTCCACGATCCCACTGCACTATCGTGTTTTTTTTTTTAATATAACTGTAATAAGGTTTGAAAAACTTATACGCATGCAATATGTAGAACTAAATGGCATGGGTATTCTTAAGATAATTTGGTAATGCTATTTTTGACACAAAATGATACTTATTAGTAATAACGTTTATATACAATTTATTTAAAAATAAATTATTTTTCAGTTTATAGTACTGACTTAAAGAAATTTATAAATACGCTTTTTACGACTAATTCTGACTTGCTAAACATTGCACGTTTAATTTATTCTTTTGTTATTCGAATAATAAAAATTTATTGCCTTAAATTTTTTAAAAATTAAAAATTATTGTCAACAAATTACCCAACCAAACACGAAAAATATTATTTTTATTTATAATTTATATGATGTGTAGTGTTATATTATCACTTAAAATAAAAGCATATCATTTTTACATACATATTATACATTATAAAAATTTCAAATCAATAAAATAAAGTTTCTTTTTTAAAATAAAAAATAATCAGCTAATTACGGAATAAAATTTAATTCGAATAAACTAATCTAAAATTTTAATATTGAAAAAATAATATAATTTTGGACCAATTTGTTGATGGATATCAAACATTAGACCATTTTTACATGTTTTTTATTTATTAACACATTTTAATTTTTTTATAATTAAAAAAAAAGTAATTAGCATTCCAAAGAAAAATAATTCTATTAATAACAATAAACTATTATCTTAACTCAATAAATTTAAATTATAAAGTTTTACTAGTAAATGTGAAATAAACAAATCGTTTTAAATAAATTGGACTTATTTTTGAATAATAATTATAACACTATGAAAATAGCACAAGATTAAAAAAAAAAAAGAA
>NW_026103241.1:0-1027 GCF_025091365.1 Daktulosphaira vitifoliae
AAATTACTAATTAATGTTGCTTCATAAAAAATAAAATGGTTTTTTAACCAGTTGTATAACTTGTTATTACGTCTAAAGGTACATATTAACATAGCATTTAGAGCACATGATCATGGTGACATAAATCCATTTGACGGGAAATTGGGTGTTTTTGCTCACACTCTTACTCCAAGTAGAGACAATGTACATTTTGATGATTCTGAAATATGGACAACGGGAACAAAAAAAGGTAAAATTAATGATTTTTATAACATAACTTTAACTGAATAATGTAAAAAGAATACTGGCTCAGTAATAAATATTACTAATTAGTTTTAATTATTGTTATCTTGCTTCCTCATTCTGCCCAAAACTTTTAAGGCAATAATTTAGTCTATTATAATCATTTTAATTGTATTAAGGGATTTCTTTAGCTGTAAATCACGTTGTCAATTCATATAGGAGTGTATATTTTCTTCTTCTGAATTTATGATTCATGTTCATTCGGTAGTATAATTTGTTGCTTTGGGTCGCAGGACCTAACCCGTTCCATGACTCATTTTTTTACTCGATTTCCCGTACATTTTCAATGACGAGCTTTCAATTTGAAACAAGTGTTGAAAGTTTCAACCCCTGTCAATACACTTAAAACGTTAAATTTTTTATTTTAATAGCAATAAATATGTAAATGTTTTACATTTTAAAATAAAAGATTAGAATTTTTTTTTTTTAAATATGAAAATGATAATAATTAATAATTACATTTATAGGAACAAATTTATACCAAGTAGCATTACATGAATTTGGCCATATGTTAGGACTAGATCATACTCGAGTGAAATTTGCAGTGATGAGACCAGTTTACCCAGGATACCATCCAAGTGCTAAATTAAAAAATGATGATATTGAAGGCATTCAAGTAATTATATCTATAATATTATAGGTCTAATCACACTTTTTAAAAAATAGATAAATAATTAAAACATTGTCGGATTCAAATTTTTTTTGTAATAAACTAAACTAATTTGCCGTACTAAAATAAATTACA
>NW_026103242.1:0-1027 GCF_025091365.1 Daktulosphaira vitifoliae
TCGATGTGAAGCTGAGAAGGTATTGGTTTTACTATGATGTGTTTTTTTTTTTGTGTCTGTTACCACTTTTTCTCAGCTCTCGCCGAACTGATTTCTTTCAAAAGAAAGTACACGTCAAAAGATCACAAATCGTATCTAGTCGAAGACATTAACCTCAAAAATTGAAAAAATTTCCCTAGTTCCCCGTAAATGGTGGAAACCTCCAAAAAAATTACAAATTTAAAAATCGCTAATTTTCGAAATTTTCGAAATTTTTTTTACTAAAATGTGTCGTAATTTTTTCAAAAATGAACATATCAATATAATTTTTTTTTTTTATAGATGCTTGATGTCTTTACTTATCATTTGGTATATTTTTTTTTGTAAATCTGACACTTAACCTGCTCACAGGGGGGGATTTAAAATGACAACTTCTTCACAAAAAATAAAATTTTTCAACTTAACTTTTGAAAATGTTCCGGAAGATCTGACACTTTTATATATATCTTAAATTAAAGGTAATGTAATATACTTTAATATGGAAAAAAAAAAATTGACCTCTGGACTTGTCTTCGTGGTGAAAATGGCTACCGAATGCTATTTTTGTGTGAAAACTCTCGATTTTATATTTTACATTTTTTACTTTATTATGCTATAACTTATTGAAAAGTGTATGAATAAACACAATTTTTTTTTTGAGAAATAATATTTTTTAATAATACCGTTTTCATTAAACATGCTTTATCTTAATCAAGATATTAATAAGGAACTAGCAGATCATGTAGCTTTTGGAATAATCCACCAATTTTTTAAAATTAAACACTATCTAAAAATTTGCATCGAATCGTTTTTTTTTTTAATAGTGATTTTAATCACTGTCAGATGTTATTATACTTGATCCAACTATGCCACGTCACCNTATTATACTTGATCCAACTATGCCACGTCACCACTGTACCTCAACCCTCCTGTGCTGGGTTTTTTTTTAATTTAATAATAAATTCTAGTGAGATATTTTAAACGGAATGTTGTAAATTTCTATACTTAA
>NW_026103243.1:0-1026 GCF_025091365.1 Daktulosphaira vitifoliae
CTTTTTTTTTTTATGAAAAATATATACCAAATGATAGGTAAAGACATCAGCATTTATAAAAAAAAAATTATATTGATTTAGTTATTTTTAAAAAAGTTATGGAACTTTAAAGTAAAAAAAATTGTAAACATTTCGAAAATAAGCGACTTTTAAATTTGTAATTTTTTTGGAGGTTTCCCCCATTTACGGGGAATCGGGGAATTTTTTTCAATTTTTAAGGGTAATTTCTTCGACTAGATACGATTTGTGATATTTTGACGTATTGTTAAAAGAAATCCGTTCGGTGAGAGCTGAGAAAAAGTGGTAACAGACACAAAAAAAATATATATATATATCATAGTAAAACCAATACCTTCTCAGCTTCGCATCGTAGCTAAAAACTATTATTTTGTTAAAATTCTCGATTTTATATTTTTGATTTTAAATTTTTATAATTTTATTTTAAAATACCTTACAAGGATTTGACATAGTAATAAGTCCACCGATTCTTAAAATCATGAATCTAATTTAAATTGAATAAAAATAAAACTTGTTTGAATGTTTTGCCAAAGAGTTAAGATAAATGATTTTAAATTTTCGAACAAACATAAATTGTCCTTTTTATCCAATTACATATATAATGAATAGTTGTCTAGTCGGTTAAACTTCAGTCTTTCACATTAGGCGTAAAAGGTTCTTATCTTGCTCGTCAAAATAATTTTTTACAAATTATTCTTAATTTATTATATTTTTTCAAAAAAAATTCAAATTTAGATTAATTTTTTAATATGCATTTTAATTTCTCACACAATTAGTGTAATTTTGATATTAAGTATAGAAAATTCACGCAAAAATATAATATTTTAATCACAATTTATCTAAAAAAATTATGATAATTTAGTACTTGTCTTCCATTAGACGAGCCAAGTCGTTTCTACTTAATTTTTGCGGTTCTTTTGTTAAATTAGATGTATTGTAATCATTAATCCTTATGATTTTATTTATTCCTAAAATATAGATGTCAGTATGTGTTTAACGTTGATAATG
>NW_026103244.1:0-1026 GCF_025091365.1 Daktulosphaira vitifoliae
ATTGAAAATGAAATTTTTACGTGTATTTTTTTTAATTTTATCCCAATACAAACCTAATATTCTATTAGTTGAATGACTCTGAATGAAGTTTCACTTCGTCCGCGCGTACTCGTAACACGCACTCATTTTTATTTAAATAAAATTATTGTAATTGTAACTATAATATTATTTGCATTTAATTGTTCGAACACGTTCTGACAATATAATTTTATTAATACCCATTAGTTAAAAATATACGACTACTTGTCTTTATTTGTAATAAAATATAAATTTTTACAAGTATAAAAATAAAAGGCCTTCAATAAAAAAAAACTTTGCGATTATGATATTTATGTTTATTGTTATTATTAATTTTATCAATTGTGACCCAACAAATTTTATTTACAAAAGTTAAATTGTAATCAAATTTTTGCCAAAGTCTAAATTTGTTTTTAATTCAATTCTTTTTATAAACACTTCTAAACTTTAATGTTTAATTTAATAAAAGTAATTTTGTTAAATTTTTTGATTTTGAGTGAACCATAAATTTATCTATATAATTTTTAAAGTTAATAAAAAGGTTATTTTTTATTTGTTAAAACCAAAAATATCAGATCGAATACATAATTATTTATTTTCATAAAATGTTGTTTTTTATAGTGTTTTCTTATTTTTATTGATGATGAAGTTATTCTTATAAAATGCATTCCTGGATAGTTTTGAAGATATTAGTGAACACTTTATCCACTCAATTCATTATTTCTTTATTATAACTGTATTTTACGACGAAAGTTAACTTGAGAAGCTAAGGTACGAATTTCCTCTTATTTATTGTGCTTTTGTTTTTATTTAAGCAATACACACAATACCTTACTATAGTTGAGATCAAGAGCGATTTAAGAGGGAAGTCGAACATCTTCAAAATTCATTGTATCATCTTGGGTGAATATTGCGATTAAAACTGTGCGTAAGTCTGTTGTTATCTTTTAAAAAAAAATACTTTGTTGCCTTTAGTACAAAATTGATGATATTAAAGATTGAGTAATG
>NW_026103245.1:0-1026 GCF_025091365.1 Daktulosphaira vitifoliae
CCCCGTCGTTTTATTGATAATTATTATGTAGTTATTATAAAATTAGCTCCTTAAATAATTTATTTTGAGTAATATTTATTATTTACCTTAATGTTATGCACAGCCTTTCTGTCGAAGAAATAGGTACGCGAAAGTAACTATTTACTACGGTTAGCCCCTTTTCTAACTTTGAAAATAATTCATTAAAAAATTTTAACGACATTCTGAAATAATCAAAACATNTACGGTTAGCCCCTTTTCTAACTTTGAAAATAATTCATTAAAAAATTTTAACGACATTCTGAAATAATCAAAACATATCTCTTCGTGGTCTCTTAATTCAGAAAAAAGGGTTGCAAAAGCGCCATTAAGAGGTCTTTGAACCAGCATCGGGTGAACCCAAAATCGCCTATTTTTTTTTATTTTTGAAGTATTCTTTTTTAAAATATGCCTGTAGGCCGCAAAAGTCAACCTACATCTTATCTGTTGGACATTCATTTTGAAAATAAAGAGAAATCGCTATAGCAAAAACGCAGAATAGTGTGAAACAAAAAAAAAAAAACGCTGCGCGTACAGAAATATACACGCTAGTGTGAAACGGGCCTTAAGGCGGTTTATATAAGATAAACTGCTCTAACTTTATTTTTATAAAAGTAAATTTTCCCAGGGACCAGGCTAACAATCTAATCCCGCTAACATGTAACTGTGAATAACCCAGGTAAAAATTCACTGCTGTCACCAGTGAAATCCGTTCAAAAAACTATATGAACTATCAAATTTGTAAGGGAGACTTCACCGTTAAAACTAAAATCAATTATAATTATGAATAAAACTGAATCGGCTTAAAGCCTCTTACCTTAACTTCTCTAGGCCGGTTGAGATTCCTCTTCGGTGAGCCAGTTAACGCGTATCCAAATGGTACGGCACTTAAGGTATATATATATATATATATTATATATTTATGTATATGTGTATGCAGGGTGTTCAGTAAATAAGGAAACGAATTTCTATTGTACTCATTGTTTGTAACAATTTAACTGTTTCCTA
>NW_026103246.1:0-1026 GCF_025091365.1 Daktulosphaira vitifoliae
GTTAAAATCAATAGAAATTAAAAATATTAAAAAACGTTTAAATGATAGGTTAAAATATTCGATTTGGCATTAGTCATTGTTTGACAGCTTTTTTGATAAAATCCACTTAATAAATTTTTAGTGTCGTTAAAGTTTGAATATTTTTGTCCGGAGTAGCTATCCACAAATTAAGCAAGTACTCGAACGCTGCATTAAAATTTTACTAGTATTGACTTTTTTTAGGACTTGAATCAACCATGAAACACTCGGCCATATTAACTATCCTAAATAACACTTCTTTCAAAGCCGGTTTTTCATCTGTAGCAGTCGCTTCTTTTGCATTCATTACCATTTTTTCCCTTAGACTTTCTGAAACACTTTTGTTAATGAATAAATTTCGTTCTCGTTAATTTTCTTCGTCGTCATCCACGCCTGAAGATAAAACAACAAAAACACAATATGTTTTGAAAAGATCACTTTTCTCGCAAGGAGATGACAATTTATCTGTATTATTCTTTATTGCCACCAGCGATTGTAAAAATTTATCATGACGTCTTCCGACTAAACGATGAATTGCCGATCTCTTTAACTTTCACCAGGTTTCATTTTGTCGGACAATCGGTTTTGTTACCTGTATGAATACTCATTTATAAAGTTTATAATATAAACTCTTATATTATTATCAATTATAATAATAAAAAATTAACAAAAATCATACAAAATTAACAAAATAAATAATTATATAAAATATTGTTTGTAATAATACTTATTAAAAATATTCTTAAACGTTTTGTTTACTCAAAGCAGAAGATGAAATAGCAAAAGGAAATTTTAATGCAGCGTTTAAGTACTTACTTAACTTGTTGATAGCAATTGANTATGAAATAGCAAAAGGAAATTTTAATGCAGCGTTTAAGTACTTACTTAAATTGTTGATAGCAACTGATGATTTAACTTCAGGCCTGAATGACGACGAAGATTTTTTCAATGAAAAAAATAAACGAGAGCCAAGTTTATTCAACAACGAAAGTACTTCAGAAAGTCTAA
>NW_026103247.1:0-1025 GCF_025091365.1 Daktulosphaira vitifoliae
TTTTTCACTCAGAGATCAAAATACAGGTATATTATATTAATGTATACATACATATTTGAAAATACTGTCACGTGTTAATTGAACCGAATAACTTAGTTCAAACTTTCTATGGGTAAACATATTATAAAATGTGTAGAAATTATGTGTAGGCACGTCCTGTTTAAAGGGACAAGTCGAAAATGTAATTGCTATCGATAACGTCTTTACGGCAATGTGACAAACACCGAACTTATTTTTGCTGCTGTGCACATGTTGATCCTGATGATAGCGTGCGCTGAATACATATAAATGGATTATAATTGAAAGAGTTAACGTCTGTATCTTGTTGAAAGAAACGCTATATAAAATACTTCATGTTTGCAATACACGATTATCACCCATTATTCAAAAAACTATAATATAATAACTCTAAGGTATATATAATAATTTTATCTCTGTGTCGTAGCCGGAGAACGGCTGCAGTTTTCTATCCTAAATGTATGAGATGGCCCATTTTTTTTTACTGAAAATGATACTTTTTGAGGGATTTAAAAAGAAAAAAAAGTCATCAAAAACATTTTTTCAATGAATCAGCAACTTATAAAAAAAATAATTTTCTATTGATATTTAAAGAAAAATAAGGCTCTGAACTTTTTTCATTAATTTTAATAGAATTCTAATATAATTGAAGGATACACGAAAAACGTTAAACTGATTTAATAATAATTAGAATAATACTACATTAAAAGGAAGAACCATAAATTCTATAATAAAAAACAAGATAAGGTGTCTGTTCAAAACAGCAGGCATTATCTCCGCATCAGCCGATATTGATAGCGTGTCCCCGTTGAACAAGGAGATTGTGGTGGTAGTGCAATGACCGTGAAAGTTGATGCCGCAGCCTTTGACACTGCGTTAAACACACTGAGTTAAATATATTTTTTTTCATGGTCAAGAAGTCTGTTGTCTGACTAGCTATGGTCGATGTATGCTAGTGTTTTTTTTATTGCACTATATTACGGTTTTCGTTGCTGTTACATAATCAA
>NW_026103248.1:0-1025 GCF_025091365.1 Daktulosphaira vitifoliae
AATTGTAGAATCTTTTTAAACACCAAAAGTTACTAGGTACTAATTACTATTATTTCTATTTCAGTTATCTATTACGATATAAATGCAAAAAAATATTGATTTACTCTGATAAATTTACTATAAATAGTAACTATAAAACTTTCTGACTACATATTAATGTTAACGATACAATTTTTTTAATTCTCATAAAATTTTTTATTTAATAATGTCAATTTCAACTTGCCAATTGAGCTAAAAGTTATGGTAAAATAAATTATTTTATTTTATTATAAATATTCACAAAACTTTATCAAGAAATTTTCATCAACCCTAATAAAATATTATTGATCAAATTACGTTAAAGTATTTAAATATTTTATATATCTCTAAGGTTAAAATTTTGAATTACTTATTATTCAAAAAGCTTAATTTATTAATATTTTTATTATTGTTGGACCAGTAATGTCATTAATTGAATTTTTTTTTTGTGTAAACCGTAATGATATTTTTCGAATAAGCTGACAAATATCAATTAATAATTATTTGATTGAGTTATATTTATTGGATTAATTTAAAGGCCCTAAATACATAAAACAAAAACACTTTTACAACGCTGCCGATCATTCAAACACTGCTTGTGTGTGCATGCGTACCCGCATATACTGAGAGAAACAACTTTATTGTTCGTACACGATAAATGTATTATAACTATTTTACTATTTAAAAATTTGCATTCAAACATATGTTAAAATAAAGCTACCTAACATAGTACTAAAAGTTCAAAACAAAAACCCAGCACAGCGGGTCGCAGCACAGTGGAGACGTGGCATAGTTAGGTCTAGTATAGATTTAATCAGACATTGATTAAAATCACTATCATAAGAAACGCTTCGATGCATATTTTTCCTTTTTCATTCGACATACTTTATCTTAATCAAGATATTAATAAGGAAATATCAGATTATGTAGCTTTTGGAATAATCCAATAATTTTTTTTTAATATACACTATCTAAAGATTTGCATCGAGGCGTTTTTTTTTATAGTG
>NW_026103249.1:0-1025 GCF_025091365.1 Daktulosphaira vitifoliae
AAATGTGTGTACTTATTACAATTATTTGCTTAGATAAGTTTACTGAAAACGATATCGTGGGAAATGCTTTTGGATTATTTATTGCTGCATATGAGACAGTTTCGACTGCAATATCATTTTGCCTTTATGAACTATCATTAAATAAATCAATTCAAGATCGAATACGAAAGGAAATGGAGTTGGTTAAAACAAGGTTTGTCGATAATGAAGAAAAATATGATATGTTCAATCAACTTCACTACACTGATATGGTTTTAGCTGGTCAGTTTTAATATAAAAATAAACAAAAAATATGCTATAGTATAATAAATACCTTTTTACCTTCACATTGAATCTAAATAAAATAAATTTAGCACTCAAGTATTTTGTAGAAACCGTTCGTAAATATCCACCGGTCGCAGCATTGTTTCGAGAGGCAACACAGGATTATAATATGACTGAAGGATTATTGTTAGAAAAAGGCATTAAAATTATAATTCCGATTTATTCGATACATTATAATAAAATGTATTATCCAAATCCATACAAATTTGATCCTGATAGATTTTTACCCGAAGAAAAAATTAAAATACGAAACGGTACGTATTTACCATTTGGAGATGGACCTCGTATTTGTATAGGTAAAAGAAATGTTATTAAATCAAAAACTTAAAAATACACTATTTTTGTGTACTTAATCATTTTTACAGGTAAGCGTTTTGCCGAATTAGAAATGAAAATAGCATTATTGGAATTTTTGACAAACTTTGAAGTAGCACCTTGCGAAAAAACTGATATACCAATAAAGTTTAGCAAAAACTCATTTGTGGTAGTTCCAAAAAATGGCATTTGGTTACATATCAAAAAACTGAATAAAACCAGTAAATTTTCATAGTTTTAAATTATTTAAATTAGCTCTTTGTTGTTGTTAAATAAATAATGCGTTATATTTAATGTTTTAAATAATGTATTATATAAATTAAAAATGGTAAAAACAAGAATTTTTTAAAATTAAGTTGTATTTTAGATGATCAAGACTTGGATTG
>NW_026103250.1:0-1025 GCF_025091365.1 Daktulosphaira vitifoliae
ACATAAATAGTAATATTAATAAAATAAGCCCATAAAAACACATTACTCAATAACTTAGACACTGAAAACTTTAATGATTTAAAAAAATAAGTATGTTTCACTAATTTTAAGATTAAAACACAGTTGCTTGGTATAATCATTAAATGTTCTAATTTTTATATTATATATGAATGTAATATGTATGTAGTAGATGGCTAGTAATGATCTGTAATAAGCCTGAATTTATCACGTTTTCCTAATAAATTATCGTCCTACGTAAAATGTACCAGCTATGCAATTTCGAACTGAAGCACATCAGCATCATAGAAAAAAACGTCACTACATATGATCCGTGTATTCCTAGTGGGACTAGACGTGCCGATTTTGGCGGGACAGTCCCGATTTTCAAACATATTTTCTGTTAAATATCGTGATCAAATCGGGACAGTAAAATGTACCCACTTTTAATCGACGTCCCGCTTTTGTCCCGATTCCGAATAATAACTATTTTTTTCTTATTTTCACTTATGGCGTGTATATTTTATGTTTCATCAGATCATATCAGATATTTTATACAGTTATTAGAATCTATACTGTGTTATTAATTATTATCCTAGAGACCTAGACATTAGTTTTTATCATTTTATGATCTGGACTGTCAATCGGCTATAGGTAACCACAGTTTCAGAAATGAAACCCAAGTGGTTACAACTGGTAACGAGATATAGACGTCTAACATTTTCATTTTTATCAATAAAAATGTTCATAATTACTTTATTTGAGTTTTGTTTTTTATCCTATTTTGTTTATAATATTTTTTTTATAATGTCTCATTTTAGCATAAAGAAATAAAGGTGTACCCAAAACCAATTATTAAAGGAGATTAACCACTCCTACTAATACTATTTTATGATGAGGGGTACCTCACTTCCTTTAATTTTTTTTGAATATGTGTCCCGCTTTAAGGAATTTCGATCTTGTCACTTAATTGATACTGTACAATTCATCGATGACAAAAAACAAAGGAACACGAGTGAGTATAACAC
>NW_026103251.1:0-1024 GCF_025091365.1 Daktulosphaira vitifoliae
TATTATTGCGGCGGATATTCGACGATAGGCGTTTGTTGGACTTAACATCAGGGAGAGCTTATTCGTCTGGGGGCTTCGGCTAAGATGGTGAGGTGGGGTAGGAGAGGAACAGATTCATGTCCTGCACCAGGCCATCACCCTCTAATTCCATTGGCTCTGGAGTTCCCGCTCGGACGGAGAATAATACCGTGGGGTTTTGCTGGTCAATAGGGTAGTCATCGATGTGGCCCTTGTATTGTCCTTGGCGTATGGATACCGGGGACGGCGTGACGCTAATGGGGTGCTGAAGGGTCGCGTAGCGCGAAAATACATTATGGGACGAGGGGAGGCGACCACCCGCGTATTGCTTGCGATCGCCTTCACTGAGCGAGGGAAATTTTGGGCTGCCACATTAATCTATCACACCGATAGATTTAACGTTATTTCTCACTTGACAAGTTTTTGCTTTAGCGATTCCATTTTTTACTTTTAAATTTATAAACGTTATAACAGTATTACTCCACAAAACGAAATATTCGATTTTTAGATGCAGTACATCCTTTTTATACTTATTTTTCAATATATAAGTAATAAATATAGTTTTTTCATGCACTTAACTTTTTGAAAATTTTTGATCATTTCATGAAAAATATGGGTGTCCCAAAATTAACGCAAGATTTAAATTAAATAGAAAAAACCAATTTTTAGTCTTTTGATAGTTATATTTTTATTGACTCATAAAGTACATAGGATAGGGTTATGTATGCAATAACACATCGGGCAAATGGCCTCCACGGCTTTGCATGCACATGCGCACTCTATTGTCGAAATTTTCCATTGCCATTCTGCATAAATGTGGCTGAATTTCGTTGATGCAGCGGTGAATCTCCTCCTTTAATGCACGGGTGGTTGTGGGCTTGTTGACATAGACTTGTGATTTCAAATAACCCCATAAAAAGAAGTGTAATGGTGTTAAATCACACGATCTAGGGGGCCAATTTTGATCACCGAAACGAGAGAGTACACGACCTGGAAATGTCTCATG
>NW_026103252.1:0-1024 GCF_025091365.1 Daktulosphaira vitifoliae
ATCTTCGCATTATTCCGGATAAAATCGTTCTTTCATAACTCACCGGCAGTGAAACCATAAAAAGGTCTGATGGTGCTCACGGACCCGAGGAAGCAATATGTCTGTGGCCTCGTAGAGGTAACAATTTATGCAGATTGCCGTGTGGTGGCAATAGCCACCTAACCTCCCAAGTAGTGAGTGGGTTAGATTGCCTCTTCACGCCCCATACCCGGCTCAAGAGCTTTTTACCGAAATAGCGAGAGTTTATATTAATGCTTAGCAAGGTATTGGCTTTCGTGGCGTAAATTATCCAAAACAGCGAGAATAAGGACTGCACTTTAAAAATGTTACGTTCCTCGACCAACACTTCGTCCGTCAGTTACAAATAATATAAGAGTTGTTGATTACTAGAAGCTTACAATAAGCTAAAAACAAGTATTATCTTTAAAACTGACCTGGTTTTCACTTTTTAATCAAGTGTGTTGTGTGTATTATTTGGAAACAAATTAATCATAATTCCAATAACTTAGTGAAGTTAACTTCATTAATTTATTACAATTATTTAAAAAACACCGCGATTATCTCATCAATCCTATATAAATCTAAGTATAAATAATTTAATTTCATTAAAAGTAGAGCAGAAAACATTTCTACCATTATTGTTTTATATTGATTTAATAAAATATAATTTTTATATTATTAATTTTACATTTAAACTATTTACATGATTTTCTAAAGAGTTATCATAACAAAGCATTATTTATGAACATCTAACATAATAATAATTTTTATTATTTTAGTGAACATTCTATTTTTGATCTAACCATAAAGTAAAAAAAAATACTTAACTAATTGTAACTCGAACAGTCATGTAAAAAATTTTATGTTTGTAGTAGACTGTTTAACCTTCAAACTATAAGTTTTTTGTCTTAAGTTTGATGGAATAAATAGATTATGCTCCAGGGTTTTAATAATAGAGGGTGTATCCAAGTGCTAACAAAGCACTATAGAAATGTCCATACTAAAAAAAGACTCTAACAGGGAG
>NW_026103253.1:0-1024 GCF_025091365.1 Daktulosphaira vitifoliae
TCGCATCGAAGCTAAAACTCAAATGCCATTTACTATTGAATTAAAAATCCAAACATTTTATTTAATTAAAAATATGTGTTCTCATTCAAAAAAACAAAGTTGACACCCTTATCAGACATGAGGGATGAACTTAAAGAGTATTACATAGTTAAACACATCATGGTAAAATGTTTAAATTATTATTACTCTGTAAGTAATTGAGTGGGTTATAATAAAAAAATCAACCTATATATATATTAAGTTTTTATTTAAGTATGGAATTTGTTATATTTATATTTACTTACTTGTAAGTATAATAAACTAAACGCTTATTTAAAACTATTTAAGAAATCTTTTAATTCAATCACATTTCCGATTGTGTAGATAAAGTTTTTTGTTTTACATAATATAATCGAACAATTTTTATAATTTTACTACACAATAGTTAATCAATTATTGATTTAATTTGGAATAAAAAATTAAAATAATAAATATTTAACTATACATACATATTAAAGATTTTAATTAAATAGGTCAAATTAGAAAAATACCATAAATGCATCAAGTGGCTTCATAATTTACTTTATAATACAGTCATTATTAAAAAAAAATTGTCTTGTAATTTGTCAAGAAAAATAAATGAAGTTTCTAACTATCGTAGAAATGGAAAATATATGTTAAATCAAATTTTTATAAATATGACGTACAAGCAAGGTAACTATTGATATAAATTAAAAAAAAATAGAAGAATTATTAAATATTTACAAAATAGAATATGTATTATGTACAGAGTGATTCACTTAACATGAACCAATTATTTAATGGAAAAATAAAAATTAATAATTAATTTTTTTTTGGTTTCTATTAGATAAATGTTTTTCTGAATTTATCAATCGTAAAAAAAGTTGTATGTTTTGATTTTATTAACAATTTAAAGTAACTTCGGAGGGGTGCAGAGTGGGCGCTGATATTTTTATAACTAGCCATTTCCCAGCTGTACTTTTCTTCGCACTTACATAAAAATAATTCAAGAATTAACAAAATA
>NW_026103254.1:0-1024 GCF_025091365.1 Daktulosphaira vitifoliae
CTACTTATATATAACCAAAACTTACTAATTCTTAGCATAACTCATATAAAACTTGTAGCAAAACTTACACAGTTTAATATTATTTTAATATAAGTTAAAAATAATTTTAGTAATTAATTTTTAATTAAAATTGCTGAAAGAAAAATTAATCATAATCTACTGAGTCAACACAAACCTATTGAAAGAAACTTCCAGAAAGTAATAAGACTAAAAAGAATGTGTTCAACAATTACTGCATTGAAGTTGGATATACTGTGCTATTATATACTTAGTATCCTAATGCAGCACAGGAAAAAATCCAGTCATCCCCAAGAATGATGAGGAACACATGGAAGAAATTTCTTTTTTAACCTTGAGGTCCTATTTCACTANTTCTTGTTTAACCTTGAGGTCCTATTTCACTATATCCAAAATTATTGGATAATAAAATATTATTTTAACTCTTCCCGAAGACACTTATCCATATTATCAAATTGGACATAGAACATCCAATTTTATATTGTACAAATATTAACAATTTTATGTTTATATTAGTTATTATTTTTTAATATTACACACTTAAGAATTAATCACTAGTAAAATTGCACATGAAAATTTTTACAGCACATATTTTTTATAAAAAAATTAGTTTTCAAATGGATCTCTTAGATGTTAAAAAATAATTTACGGTTAGATAAAATTTTTTGGATCAACTGATAAAATCGTTAACAGTTTTTTGATTTGATGAAAATATTTTGTAATTATTGGANTTTTGATTTGATGAAAATATTTTGTAATTATTGGATAATTAAAAAATAAAATTCTCTAAGATAAATATATATTCTAAAAATAGAGAAAACTTTTTCAAAAATGTACATTTGTAATAAACACTATTAATTTTATGTTACTTAATGAATGACTATTATCATTCGAGTATTAATAACATTTGTCAAATGTGAGAAAATGTACCAGAAAATAATAAGCAAAATGTATATTATTGTATAATAACTATAGTAGCAAATAAATGCTAATTGAATAGAACATT
>NW_026103255.1:0-485 GCF_025091365.1 Daktulosphaira vitifoliae
ACTCGAAAATGAGATGTTTGGCGAATCAGTACAACAAATGCTTCTAAAATCATTATAGCTAATGTAATGCACTGAAATAAATAAAGAAATTTTCAGATTAATAACAAAACAGTAATTAAATACTTTTTGGAAGAAATTTATCCTACAATAATAAAAAAATTAGTAGATGACAATAATAATGAATTAAAATTATACAAGTGTCCAAAGAGTAAGGGAAATGGTAATACAATTCCCGTTATTTGTTGATTCATATATTTCCTTCATTTTTGAACACTATATAAAACTTGGATAACATAATTGGTTAAAAATAATACATACAAGGCCACACATTAGCTCAATTATGTACCTTCAACATGGTCCGTTTGTGTTTTAAAATGGTTAACCAGCCCATCCATCTAAGTTTTAAAGCCAATCCAAGTCCAATTACTCCAAGGGCTAACAGTTCAATGATGCTATGAATGGCAACTGGCATCTATATACAAAAA
>NW_026103255.1:573-1023 GCF_025091365.1 Daktulosphaira vitifoliae
TTTTAAAAAATATTCAAATTAATACATTAAGTTATAATTTAATTTAAGAATAAAACAGATTTTATTACATTCATTGTTTTAATTTGATTATATAATATAAACAGAGAATATAATACATACAAAGTCATTTCAAAAAACAGAAATTTTTTTAAAGATTATTCTTTCTATAATGATTAACAAAAATATCTCATATACTATTTGTATGTAAAAATCTTTAAAAATACTTTAATTTATAAGTATTCTATTTACCAAAAATACTATAATGTTGATGGTATTGTAATATTTTTAGGTATTTCATACTACTCCCTTCTATACCATATAACACAAATAATTCAAAAAAAGAATTAATTGATTAGTCAATTTTCATTCATAATAATTGTTTTTAATAAAAAAGAAAAAATGTTTTTATGTTTCTAATGATTCTTCTTTTCAATTCAGTATTTAAAAATA
>NW_026103256.1:0-1023 GCF_025091365.1 Daktulosphaira vitifoliae
AAAAAAATGGGTCCGATAAAGCTGAGAAGAAGTAGCAAGAGACACAAAAAAATACATTATAGTAAAGTTAATACCTTCTTAGCTTCGCATCTAAGCTAAAAAATGTACACCTACAACTTTTATTCTAAAGAATGTGATTAACGCCTCTGTGCGATCGACAAACGTCAAACAAAGCGTAATACTATTCTACCTTATTTCTATTTGTTTGCTTCAAGCTGACAAATTATTTGATAGTAGTTTGATCATTACTTGCAAGACATTGAAATACCATAATTTGACTATTGGATATTGATTTGTCACGTCTGACGTCGTAAATCAAAGTAGTCAACACCGTTTCACAAAAGTAGCGTAAACCCGTTTATTGTGGTAAACACTTATAAGTTTCACAGTATTTAATACTAAAAAAAAAATGTCAAACAGAAGTAAGGAAACTATTACACAGCAATAAATAAAGAAAATGTTGCTCAGAAGTAGAACAAATTGATACAAGCTTATTGAGGCGTCGTGAATACTCCGGCGGTGTCGGTTGGGGGAAGCGTATCAGGCGATGTCGAGAAGATAACTTCAACATATATCTGCGTATATCATATAAGTATACCAGGAAAGTATATTCTTCATAAATCATGGTAACTAATAAACAAATAAATGTTTACTTAAAATACATTTAGAGGATACAGAACACTCCATATTTATAAAAAAACACACACAATACTAACAAAATGTATAAAAAGTAAAATATGTAGCAGAGTTTTCTACTTTTATCTATAAATAACTTTGATTTTTTATGATATGTATACATAAAATATATTGTATTTTTCTTTTTCCTCACCTTTATCCTAACTGGTTGAAGTCGGTCACGCTTATCCTAAACTTCCACTTTACACAATATCTCACATCATATACGCACATATCAGCCATCCTCATTTCGTATTCAATAACGTCCCTCCATCTCTTTTTTGGTCTTTCTTTACCTCTTCTTCCTTCAACATTAATTTCTATAATTGTAGTCATAGCTTCCAATTC
>NW_026103257.1:0-1023 GCF_025091365.1 Daktulosphaira vitifoliae
AATTTCTTATCGCATTATTAGTGCAATACAAAAATAATTTTTCAATTTATTTAATAAATATCATGGGACATCGATATAGATGATAATGTAAACTATTTTTTTGTATTTCGTATTTTACTATTGTGTCAACGAGTTCTATATTGTGCTGTGCTTGTGTAAAATATTGATGATGAAACCTCCTAGTAAAAAAATGAGACTCTCCGGTGGAGCTAGACGGTTAAATAAAGTAAAAGAAAAGGCAGTTAAAGGCAATCAAAGTATACTGTTCTTTATAAAATCAAATACCAGTCAAGAACCACCTTTGGAGTATAATTGTAGGGAAGATAATCTACCCACTTTACCTTCTATTAGTAAGTATTTTAATTTCAAAAATGAATTATTTATCGGTAAAAATTTTTAGTATTTAAAATATAAGTACATTAGTTACCTACTAAAAAAATTTAACCACACATTGACTTTAGACGTGTCCAGACCTCTGTGGTCCAGTTATACAATTTAATTTTTTTACTTACTAGAGCGATATATATTCTATAGAATAAAAAAATAATATAAATTTCACACAAAATCAAAATAACACTAGTTGACAAAATTGAAATTTTTTAGTTACAATCATGAAACTATGCACTGATTTCAAATCTGTTTTTAAAATTTTTCTATCACGTCTAGTTTTTGAGATATTTATATATTTGTAAAAATGCTAAGAATTAACGTATAACAGAGATTTAAAAATGGAGAAAAAATTGTTTTTATTATTTTTTTATTTTTGTTAACAGATCATGACATTCTACTTTCAACTCGTTTCGTAAAAGAAAAATTATTAATTCAAACATCTCAAAAAACAGAATATTCAAAATATGAACCAACAGACTTAATTCATTTGAATGATAATGTACCCCAAATGAGCAGTTGTTTTTCTATTCAAACTAATAAACAAATTGTACTTGCTCATGATAATGTTTTGTATTCCAAGTTAATTGATAGACGCTATAATTACCCATCAGACCCATATTTATTTATTGACAC
>NW_026103258.1:0-1023 GCF_025091365.1 Daktulosphaira vitifoliae
ACTTGAATATTTTAACATACCTCTTACCTTTAAAAAAAAATTAAATTATATTATTCACAATTTATAAGTATATAAAATGTATAATAAATGTACAATAAATGAGAAAAATCAATAAAATTGCAATTAAATAGAAAAAAATTATCAAAATTGAAAAAATGGCAAAAAGTTGCACTAAAAACTTTTATATATAAAATAGTACTCACATGAGATGAATTTAAAACCTATTTAAAAAAGATATATTATACCTACCATGTCGCCATCATATATATGAGTTAGTTTTACGTGGTGTTTTTGAAACAAGGCTACCTCAACTAACTTATAGCCCAGATATTCCTATATTTAAAAATTTCAAGAAGAATTGGGAGAAATTTGAATTTTCTAATATTGCAACTGGAATAGAAGACGTGGAGTGTTGTTCGGCACTCGAAAACGTCCGAAATAATATTCTACAGATTTTGCGAAATATGTTAGAAATCAAACATTATAGAAACGATTACAAAGAGTTGCTTAAGCTTTCTATAATATTTTTAAATGTTGACTTAGACAAAAAAATAAAAATACATCTTCCTAGAGCTATGCATGAGTAGAACAATTTACTATTTAAAAATTTATTTATACCGCGAACAATACTTAATATCAACTTGTGATATGAACGCTATTCGTGATATATGTATTTTTATTATAAAACCTTCACTAAACCGAATACACACTAGTACGAAATTCGATAAGCTAGAAACGTTCCGTTTATGTTTCCCTCCATGCACGTAAAATTGATAACAAACATGTACTATTTCTTATCAAAAAAAAAAAGTAAAATACAAACTCACTGTTTATAATGAAATAATTTGTTTACTTACACATTTAAATTGTTCAAGCTAGTTGTCTGTAGTCGAAACTTGTAAGTATAATAATTTTAAATTCATTATTTTTTTTTTTATTATACATTTTGTAAAATGTCTCTTTTTTCGGGTGAATAGAAACAATCATGGGCCGTATTAGAAAAAGAGATCCAAGAGCCAAAAA
>NW_026103259.1:0-281 GCF_025091365.1 Daktulosphaira vitifoliae
GTTCGCCATATAAACCTATATAAAATAAAATCTGAACGTATACGTTCGTGAACGGACGATTGAAAAATAGACCCCCTGGTTTGTGGAGTGACGAAGCGCCGGGTAAATCTATATTGGAGTTTATTAGTCTCAGACCAAAATGTTATAGTTTTGACTTGGAGGGTAAAGAAAAAATTAAGGCGAAAGGGATACGTGGTCACGTTGTGAAAAATCATCTTACAGTCGAGGACCTGAAACGCTGTTTGTATGCTGAAGAGGAGTCTGCAGTAAGCGAAGCTCAT
>NW_026103259.1:505-1023 GCF_025091365.1 Daktulosphaira vitifoliae
CCATTAAGACTATGAAAATGACATTAAACCGTTTAGATGATAAGCGGTTTATATCAAAAGATCGTATTACTACCTACGCTTACGGTCATTATAAACTACAGTACGTATACCACAATTATGCTAATAATTATTAAATATATATTAAATAGTGTTATTTTTTAGGAATGAAGACAGCATTGAAACTTAAGATTTGTAGATATATCTTATAAACTAATGTAAAAATAATAAACAGATTACAAAAATTTATTGTTGAAATTATATTAAATAAAAAAAATTAACCTTGGTTAAAATATAAATAATTGATTAATCGACTCATATAGTAATAAAAAACTATGCTTATTGAACTATGTCTGTTCATAGCTCATACATCACCCTCTTACACGTATAACGTTACATACAATAATCTATGGCACATTCCGCAATCAGTATAATAGTATTATAATAGTATTATTCATATATATGAATTTTTGGGTAAATAAACAAAAAACATGTTACATGTTACTTATAAGTTTTATTTT
>NW_026103260.1:0-1023 GCF_025091365.1 Daktulosphaira vitifoliae
TAGCATTATTAAGTTAAATATAATATAAAAAATAAAATCGAGAATTTTCACACGAAAATAGCATTCGGTAGCCATTTTCGCTGTGAAGACAAGTCCAGAGGTCAAAATTTTTTTTTTTAAATTATAGTATATTACATTAGCATTAATTTAAGATATTTATAAAAGTGTCAGACCTTCTGGAACATTTTCAAAAGTTAAGTTGAAAAAGTAAATTTTTTGTGAAAAAGTTGTATTTTTAAATCCACCCCTGTGAGCAGATAAAGGGTCAAATTTACAAAAAAAATATATCAAATGATAGGTAATGACATCAAGCATTTATAAAAAAAAAAATTTATATTGATATTTTCATTTTTGAAAAAATTAGAGCATTATTAAGTTAAAAATGAAAAAAAAAATTATTTTACAAAAATCGTAATTTTTATGAACTTTGATGTCAACTTTCACCACGAAGACAAGTCTAGAGGTCAAATTTTTTTTTTTTAAATTAAAGTGTATTACATAAGNACAAGTCTAGAGGTCAAATTTTTTTTTTTTAAATTAAAGTGTATTACATAAGCTTTAATTTAAGATATATATAAAAGTATCAGACCTTCCGAAACACTTTCCAAAGTTAAGTTGAAAAAGTTCTTCTTTATATATGCATTTTTTATATTTGAAGCCCCCCTGTATATAGGGAAATGGTCCGATTAAAAAAAAAAGTATGTTCATTGAAAGATGTATATAAATACTACTTCTCATGAAAAAATTTTATTGATCCATACATTATTTAAAAAGTTATAGCACTTTAAATTAAAAAAGTCGTGTCTTGGTCGTCGTGTCTTGTCTATGTGAGACCTTAATCTAATGTAACTTTGTGTGTTTTATCACTTATGTTTTCAGTGACAGTAGCTTTTTGCCACTTTTCTCCTGTATTTTCATAATATTTTACAAGTACACAATCATCCTCTTTTACGTTTATGTTTTTATTTCACCCATATTTTATTTGAGAAATTCGACTATCTACTACTACTTCATTAGTGCTGG
>NW_026103261.1:0-1023 GCF_025091365.1 Daktulosphaira vitifoliae
CCCGTATAGATGATATCTGACAATGATTAAAATCACTATCATAAAAAAGGCTTCTATACAAATCTGTAGATAGTGTTTAATTTTAAAAAATTGGTGAATCATTCCATAAGCTACATGATCTCCTTTTTCCTTTTTTATATCCTGATTAATAGTTTTATGATTTGTAAGTGTAATATATGAATAAATATTTATATAGCAATTAAATATATTATGAAATGGATATTTAATAATTTAGTATTGTAATTTTTACGGAGAAATTATAAAGTCGTTATTACTTTTATGGTAAACATATATAAAAGNCGTTATTACTTTTATGGTATACATATATAAAAGTTGAAGGTTTTAATGCAGTACTTAAAAAATAAAAAATAATTAAATAATTATTTTTTAATAATTTATATATTACATTAGCTTTAGTTTAATATTTATATAAAAGTGTCAGTCTTTCCGGAACATTTTCAAAAGTTAATTTTTTATGAACAAATTGTCATTTTGAATCCATCTGTGGGCCGGTAAAGGGTCAGATTTATAAAAAAAATCCAGCACAGTGGGGACGTGGCATAGTTGGATCCAGTATAGATTTAATCTGACAGTGATTAAAATCACTACCATANTAGTGGGGACGTAGTATAGTTGGATTCAGTATAGATTTAATCTGACAGTGGTTAAAATCACTACCATAAAAAACGTTTCGATGCAAATCTGTAGATAGTGTTTAATTCTTAGAAATTAGTGGATAATTATAAAAGCAACATCAACTTCTATTTCCTTAATTATATNAAGCAACATCAACTTCTATTTCCTTAATTATATCCACATTAATAATTCTTTTACTTATATACTATATAATTTTTATATTTGTTTTCAAATTATTATTGATTTTTAATATGTTAAAAGTAATAATTTTTAACCTACATTTTTTGTCCTTTAAAGTGAAAGTTTATAATAAAAAAAAAAGAATTTACTACCATAACTTTTAGCTCAATTTGCATGTTTGAAATAGAATAGAATCATTCAATAGAA
>NW_026103262.1:0-1022 GCF_025091365.1 Daktulosphaira vitifoliae
ATTATTTTATATATAATATTATTTTAGGTTAACATTGTTAACCTTTATAAACATGAAAACTATACAACTGAAACAGAACATTCTCGTAAAGTATGTTTAAATAAAAATATTTTTCAACTATTTAAGTAAAAGATAATTTTTAAAGATATAATAAAAGGTTGTGTTCATAAATTTTTATAAGATTTTGGTTTTACATAGAAATCATTTTCCGCATTACCATATAGGTGTCTAAGGTATAACAGTTTCATCATTTCAGATCATACAAAACTGGGGCAAACTTTTGACTAACCCTTCATTTCACAAAGTCACTACCTTCGTTTGAACTTAGTAACCTATTATAAAATTATGCAGTTTATCAAAAGTTATTAAGAAAAAAATATTTTTCTATTTTTATCATAAAGATACTCTTTATAAAATCCTAAAGATCTTATTAGCGGCGATGCGAAGCTGAGAAGGTATTAATTTTTTTATGATGTGTTTATTTTTTAATTTTATTTTTGTGTCTGTTACCACTTTTACTCAGCTCTCACCGAACTGATTTCTTTCAACGATACGTTAAAAGATCACAAATCGTATCATGTCGAAGATATTATCCTCAAAAAATGAAAAAATACTCTCGTTCCATGTAAATGGGGAAAATCTTCAAAAAAAATTACAGATTAAAAAATCGCTAATTTTCGACATTCTTTCAATTTTTTTACCTAAAAGTGCCATAACTTTTTTAAAAATGACCAAATCAATAGTAATTTTTTTTTATAGATGCATGATGTCTTGGTTGTGCTGACACGACTCCGGGTTGGTTGGAGCACTTGTCGGATCCGGGTCCCAAGGAACATGGACCGCGCTGCTACTAGTGCCTCAAGAGAGGGCACTTGCAGATGGATTGTAGAGTCCCAACCGGACTGGTGCGTACTTCTCGTGCAAAACAGAAGGCCACCGGACCGGGGAATGTCTCAGAAAGGTTGGAAGGCCGGAGAAGTCCGCCTATGGTATCCCTGTCCTCTTCGTGTTTCATTTGTGTT
>NW_026103263.1:0-1022 GCF_025091365.1 Daktulosphaira vitifoliae
AAAAAAAAAAAAAATAGGATAATTGGTTAACTTTTATTCGAAATACACTATTTTTGTAACTTAGTTTGATCGAATTATATGAAGCTAAATTGAAAGATTTGGAAATGGTTACTATTTTACTTATTAGCCAATTCAGAACCATTTTAAAATAATTTAAAAATAACTTAAAGTATAACAAAAACATGTTAAAAAGTAATGTTATTGTCTTTTGAGTATATTTTGAAGAACAGACCCGAGAATATTCTCAAAAAGGATTATTACAGTAAATTAACATCAATAGTTTTAGGAACAATAATTATATATATATAATTTTTTTTTACATATTTATTTGCTGTTGATACTTATGTAAACAATTAACTAAATAGCAGTTACAAATATAAAAATTGAATTCCTTACCTTCATCGCCTAAAGGGCCATTTCTGTCATGTTTGTTTGAGTGACTAGCTCCCATTACAATTTTTGTAACATACAATTATTTTCTGAAAAAAAAATTTATGAATTAAAAAAGATAATGACCTCAGTTGTGTATATATCGTTAAATTAATCATAGAAATGATTATTTTATTGTAAAATAAAATACTGCAGTATTTGTAGTGATATCGTTGTTTCCTTATTGTTAAAGTTTTCGATAGTCTATAGTATTTAGCTATTTTATTTGTTGTGTCTTTTATAATAATTATAATATCGCATTTAAATAAAAATTCCTCAGTCATAAAATTAGTTGTAACTCGAAGAGATTCTTTGTTAAATCAAATATTGCTAACCTTGAAAATGAGTAAGAAGTTGAACACAAATTAAGAAAATATTTCTTGTCTCAATAATGTTTTTACTGGAATTACAAGTTCACCAAAATTATTAGAAAAGACGATAAAACCTAAAATTACTATTCTAGGTGATAAAATACATCTATTAATTTGTAGGACATTATTAATGAGACAAATAAAGAATTAGAAAATCTTAAAATATTATAATTTATAATATGTCCGAATCAAGTAATGGTGGTATAAATGATATCATTTTTA
>NW_026103264.1:0-1022 GCF_025091365.1 Daktulosphaira vitifoliae
CATCTAAAATGATAACTCATCGTGGATTATAATATACTTTTATTTTATTTTTCATGTGTTTATAAATCAACATATAAGTAAAAAAAAGTTTTCAAAACTAAAAGTTAAAATTAATCATTAACATTATAATCAAACTGAATTGGTGAAATTTGTTAAATGTTATACACATACGAAGATCCAATGAATAATGTTTAAAATATAAATTGCCAGAACAACTGTTTATGAGTTAAGAAAAAAACAACCAAAATTCAATACATTATCATTACGAACAATAATTGTCGCGAAAAACAAACGTTGCTGCTAAAATTCTTTGCATTGTTCAATTTACATTTTACTAGGAAAAATAAATCTCCTTCAGCAGAGTTCGCAAAAAAACTATTATTTTTCTTTTCTCTCTCTTTACAAAGCAACAATATAATAATTTTTACAGACTACATGTGACCATTCATGCATTTTACCCCTACGCATTATGCGATAACATGAACAGAAAGCAGTAGCCGATTGCTAGTTTGCACAGGAGCAGAGGGAGGGTTTGAGCAGACAATCCGGCGGCGCCATAACTACTGACACAGTGAACCTCTGTTAGATGTTTCTACTTAGTGTTCACTGCTTCAGTGGACAGTGACGCCACTAACGTTGAACTTGTATTGTATACTTATGAATTTTGTCTTTCTTCAATATTAATTACATAATTTTTGACAATTAGGGGTAAATTCAATTAAATGTCAACATTTTACAATTACAACGCAAACAATACTTAGAANCTTAAATGTCAACATTTTACAATTACAACGCAAACAATACTTAGAAAATTATAATTAGCTTAAATTTTAGTATTGAAAATTTTAATGTTAATGTTCACATAAACGATATGAGTTATGATATTAAATAGCAAAACTAGCGAATATTTTTTTAATATCTATATTTTATAAACGTTGATTCTAGCTACATAATTACTTTTAAAATAATGAATTTATTTAATTTCTTTATATCTTATAAAACGGAAAATGATTGTTCTATAG
>NW_026103265.1:0-1021 GCF_025091365.1 Daktulosphaira vitifoliae
AAAAAAAAAAAAAAAAATTGTAATAATAATGATTTTAAAAATGTATTTAAATTAAATGTTTCTCTCAATTTATCAATCATGAAATATTTTGAGGCTGTCAACTTCAATTTCTCAAATGGTCACAGACATGATTTAACTAGTTTATATAATTAGATCATTTATTATTATTAATATTATTATCTATTAGTGGAATAGCCAAAGCGACTGATGTAGCTGCAGTTAGTCTACCCTCAAAAATTGATCCAGTGACCGCATTTTATACTGAACATTGAAGTTTTATAGATTGTAAGTAATACAATTTATTATAAAATAACAAATATTTTTTCAGTCTCTTACCTTTTATATACAATTTTTCCAAATACACAAATAATGTTCAACAGCAAATTAAATCATTCACATCATTGAGATATATTATTAAAAACATATACTTTAAAAAACCCAAAATTTATTAATATAGTATACCAAAACTTAAAGTTATAAAAACCTAAAAATGCATTATTTGATCATATTAATAAATGATCAAATTTAGTTTGATATTAATTAGATTGAGTAGTGAATATTTAGGTATACGAAATATTATGGGATGCTTTTAAATTGTTTAAGGTCAAAACACGAAAGTTAAATTAGATATAGATAAACTAACATACGAGTTATAACAGATATACATAAATTATTATGTATATAAGTTAAAAAATTCCTCTTCAATGGCAAATAGATTTTAAGACATTTCGCCGCCACCGAATAACAAATTATTTCTATAATGCCACAAATTATTTAAATTTAATTTGTGCTTAAAACGCCACAAATATAAAAATTCAAAATGGTTTTATTCTATTTACTTATGTTATGAACAGTTTTTTTTTAATAACCCGGGTTACAACTCTTTAATCCTCCATTGTTAATGACTATATCTTTTACAACGGATGATTAAGGATTGTTAATTATTTTAATTCTACAAAACAAACCTCCACTGGCAATATACTTATTGCCATACTATTGTGCTTTAATAATTAATTTTTTG
>NW_026103266.1:0-1021 GCF_025091365.1 Daktulosphaira vitifoliae
AAATATACCGCCAAGAAAAAACTTTCTGAGATTATCAAAGGTATATATATATATTTAAAAAAAAAAACAAATTTACATTTCTTTGTCAAATAGGATTTATTTGTACAATTCGATTATTGTACAAACGAGCAGAAAAATACTATTATCTCCTCATAAATAATTATTGAAAAATAAAAAAATAAAAAAATAATATAATAATGAAAATTCTGAATTTTAGTAAATATTTTCTAATTATTTACAAATATGACGGCACAATAATAATTTGTGACTTCCATACCGTTCCACCAAATTGAATACATTTTTAATTCATATTAATGACTGAATAATCTATTAAGGAATAAATGAAATTAATATATTTAAATAGTTTTCTTCGTTACTAATTAACCACATTGAACTTTCGTTATCTTTTTTATACTTTCAAGCACAAATAAACTAAACTAATCAGAGCCCTAAACCAACAGACTTCCGTGGCATGTTCAATTGATCTTAACATCGGCCAGAGACCAGGAAAACATTATTTATAATAACATTAATGTACCATACTTTAAGGGTAGATAGTAATTTACCGGTTGACTGGAATAAGTTGTCCTATTCAATTCTCCGGTGTATTGTTTGGCCCTCAATACGTCTGCTGTCTATATCCAAAATCAGTTTAACCGGAAATAATATATTACTTCTAATATTACTAAAAAGGTTACCCGTTTCATACATGTACAAAATATTTTTTGTATTTGAATGATTTTTCAGATAAGCCAATAAAGTTTATTGGTCTTGAATTATTTTTCGAATTTTAATTTTTTTTTTTCTAGACAGTGTTAAGTATATTCCCAAAAGATACACCTATCTTCTAATAAACGTAATCCAGTATTTTTAAGTAGCTATAATATTTAACAGCACAATTTCAAAAAAATATTATCAAGTCATCAAATATGAAAAACAAGGCCAATAATATACAACGTTAAATGTACCTTATAGATTCCATCAACGAGTTTGGTGATCTCTTCTGTCTCCATTATTGACT
>NW_026103267.1:0-1021 GCF_025091365.1 Daktulosphaira vitifoliae
AAAAACTAATTTTAACTAAATGTTTATAGGTATAGTATGGCCATTAGAAGCACAGAACTCTGTATTAAAAGTTATGAGTGAAAATCTACCAATAACAGTCTGTGGACAATTGATTAATAATGTTCTGGTGAAATCTTGGTCCATTATGCATCCATTAATATTAATAGATTTGATTAAATCTATTTCTAATTTGTTATTGCACATAATAGCTGTAGTATTTTTAAAATTTATTATAAAAGATCCATGGAATATTCAAAAATAAAATTTTGTTTACTTTTTCATTCGAGCAGATAAGAAAATATTGTTTAAAAAACAATAAAGAGAGCAACTTATTATGTTCAATATTATTTTATAATTAATTTTTATTATATTATTTTATTTATTTACGGATGAACTGAATGATAACATAACATGTTAATTGTGTGACACGAAGTAAAAGATTAAACAATAACAAATATAAAGATGCTGGTATGATAAATTTGTAAATAAAAAAATCAATAATAGAGTTATAAAAAATAATAATTTAAATCACGATTTAGAATACAAATTTTTTTAAAAATTAGATATCGGGATTACAATTATAAAATATTTAAGCATAATAAATGTTAGTTTGTTCTTGTAGGCATGTAAGCGAATCATAAAACATATTTAAGTGCAAAGGTGAGTTATTTAATAATAAGTTATTAACAAAATAAATGCCAGAGGTAGTTGAATATTATCCCATATTCGTTTTAGATACTGCAATATTAAGTAAGCTATAATTTTATGTCATCTTATTTAATACTCAGATAGTTCAGTGTTGGGCGGTTGACAAGAAAGTGGAGCAGAAAATGATTGTAATAGATATGAGAATGTTTAGATGAATGAGTAGAATTTCTAATTATTATAGAAATATTTACCTTCAATAATTAATTGACCAAATATATATTCAATACACAAAATAGTTACTTCAGTATTATTGTTTGACAATCCAGCTGATAGAAAGCCAACAATTTTAAAAGTACAATATAACACAGATTTA
>NW_026103268.1:0-1021 GCF_025091365.1 Daktulosphaira vitifoliae
ACACGCAAAATCTTGGCTGGGTTACGGGAACAGAGATCAATGCATTGCCGCGTTGACCAAGATGAGACAATGTTCGTGGTGTGCCGCAAAAGAAGCAAAACCTTGTCATGGATTGTGCATCAATGTTGTGCGAGGGTGCTTAGCTAGGGAAACTGCTCATCTGGACGCGCCGTGGACTGGCTTTTACGAGGCAATCGATCGATTGGTGTCAGCTATCAACAATGGACAGTCTTCGGTTTGTCTGGAAGACCTGCTGAGATCTTTACACTCTAGGATATCAGAAGCCATTATGTATGCTATGGATCACGCGTCTGAAATACAAAACAACGTAAGTACTCAATTCAGTAGCATCTAGAATCGTTTAAAATATATCGAGTTTGTACGTTGTTCTTTACCACCCAAAAAGAATTTAGGGTATTTTGTGAACGGAAATATGAGTTCTTCCGGTCGACGGTTAGGGAGTTGCAAATACAATTCTGTTTCATAGTTGTCATTATGATTTTCAACATTTGTGAACCAGCTGATCGACAAAAAAAATCACGTGGTAGTTGTGGAGACCTTTTCAGCTGGTTACTAATTAGTAGGATTGTTCGCTGTCATTTACTAGATTTCTTTGAATGGCAGTATTGCACGCGTGCTGCTATAAGCAATTACACCGTGACCAGACAGAGCGACGGTGCGCCTTATAGCGCCACCCGAGATGATCACAAAATGTATATACTTGGGACCAACATACGCTCTCATGTGACTCATCTGAAAGAAATTCTGAACTACCATTGGTCCCAGTCACAAGGAATGCCGATCTGCCGGCACCTTTCACATACAAATACAAACGTGGGCGTGTATACACAAACGCAACCCTTCCGACACTAAACTCGATTTACCATATTTGGACCGGTTTCAACTCGCACACGCTTGCTTCTTCGACTGCGCCTAACAATCCGCATTTGCTTGCTTATACACTTGAGTAGCATCTATTTAACTTGCGCTTACGTACCGAGAAACAGAGAGAGAGAGAGAG
>NW_026103269.1:0-1021 GCF_025091365.1 Daktulosphaira vitifoliae
GGCTGATGTGAGCGTTGACGATGTGGGAGTTCGTGTCAAGTGAAAGTTTACGATAAGGGTGGCCAATCGCAAGTAGTTGGGATAAAAATGAGGAAAAAGAAGACATGAGTCGTACATTAGACTAATATTATATTCATCTTGTTTATTTTATAGTAATATTATAAATACCTTGAAGGGACTATACCAATCATAAAATGTAGGTATAAGTATTTATGAGATGCCTCACATTAAACCTAAAAAATCTCGGTGGGTCTAGCCTTTCTGAGCCTGAACATATCTACAAAAAAATACATCGTTATTGAGGTTGATTACTCATAATAGACCAATTATCGGATTGTTTTTCTGTTTTTAAGCATATATTACATAAAATAATCTTTAACTCGAAATAATTTTGAATGATGAAAGTATTCTGTTACTATGGAAATATTACAAATTGGTCATTTTCCCCGAAAACTATAAGTTTTTTTTCTTTATCACCTAATAAATCTTAACTACTCATCGGAGCTAATAAAAAAAATCTCATCCGTTTAAAATTATATTATTGATTTATACTAAATTTATTTGTGTTAAAATTAAAATTATATCTATAGTGTGTATAATTTTAATAATTTTACTAAAACTTAATTGTTATTATGTTCGATTTCAGATGAAAAACTTGAAAAGGTAACCAAAGGTAATATGTATAATAAAATATGTACATTTCCATTGTAAGCATAAAATTTTCAAATAATGTTTATTTATTCTATTTATACATTATTTTTAATTCGTAAATGGACGTAATTATAAAATATCATGAACAGAGTTTAATGCTCTACCTTTTTAGTGAATATTCAACAAATTAATGATTTTATTTAAAGNCATGAACAGAGTTTAATGCTCTACCTTTTTAGTGAATATTCAACAAATTAATGATTTTATTTAAAGAAATAAATTATTACAGTGTAAAAATATATTGTACTGAAACTTTACAAATCCCAGAGTGAATTATTTCAATATTTTATACTTTTAACGTTAAGTTAAT
>NW_026103270.1:0-1021 GCF_025091365.1 Daktulosphaira vitifoliae
TCTGATAAATGCATATAGAAAGTAGAACTTTTTCTACTTAACTTTTAAAAGTGTTCCGGAAATACTGACACTTTTATATATTTTTTAAATTAAAGCTAATGTAATCTAATTTAATTTGAAAAAAAAATTTGACCTCTGGACTTGTCTTTGTGGTGAAAATAGACATCAAAGTTAATAAAAAATTACGATTTTTGTAAAATAATTCTTTTTTATATTTTTAACTTAATAATGCTATAACTTTTTGGAAAATGTATGGATCAGTAAATTTTTTTTTTTATAGATGTTTGATGTCTTTACTTATCATTTAGTATATTGTTTTTGTAAATCTGACACTTANTATAGATGTTTGATGTCTTTACTTATCATTTAGTATATTGTTTTTGTAAATCTGACACTTAACCTGCCTACAGGGGGAGATTTAAAATGACAAAAGTTATGGCAGTTTTTAGTAAAAAAAATTGAAAAAATTTCGAAAATTAGCGATTTTTAAATTTGTAATTTTTTAGAAGGTTTCCCCCATTTACGGGAAATGAGAGAAATCTTTTCAATTTTTAAGGGTTATGTCTTCGACTAGATACAATTTGTGATCTTTTGACGTATTATTGAAAGAAATCCGTTCGGTGAGAGCTGAGTAAAAGTGGTTCACAGACACACAAAAAAAAAACACATCATAGTAAAACCAATACCTTCTCAGCTTCGCATCGAAGCTAAAATACAATTTTTAATTATTAATTGGATTACCTATATAATATTACATTGAAGCAATTAAATTTTTGTTTGGTGTATTTAAATGAATTTATTGTTTTTTTACTACAAGTAATATTATCTAACTTTATGTATTGTATTAAAATACCAGTAAAAAATTTTTTATATTATCTGATTAGGTGAAGAATAGGAAGTACTAACCAAATAGCAGATTCAAAATGATAATATTTTATAATTATTCTATTAAAATTATTATTTTGTAAAACTGATTTGTAAAATAGTATTATTTTCAACTATTTAAAAAATTTTCTAAAAT
>NW_026103271.1:0-1021 GCF_025091365.1 Daktulosphaira vitifoliae
TTCAATACATTAATTTGTTAATAACATCTGATAATAACATTTGTTAATAACAAACTGACTGGATCATCAAAAGTTATCCATAGTCTTTTGCTTAATTACATCATATTCTATTTTATAAGTCAGGTAAATATTTTTATATCTATTTTTTAAATATAATTTTAACCCCCCCTCCCATAGGACATGGACAAGGATGAACATAAAAATTTTGTACAACAAATAAAAGGAGATTTGTAAGTAACTAACAAAAACCAAAATAGTAATTCACAAACAAATTATTATATTAAGAAATGACATCATTCAAAGAATCACTCAGTATAACCGTTAATAATAATACTTTGCTTTCTTTAATATATAAAGCTAAATTGATTAAAAGGTAAAAACTATTTTAAGTCAAATTATTCAAATTTACCAATTTATGTGAACAAAGATAAAACGTTCAAATTTAAATACTAAAAATTCAATAATATTTAAATATTTTTTAACCTATTTTCACCTATGTGATATTTAATTTTTTTTCTTTGTTTTATCTGACTAATTGAAAATACTTTAAAAACCCTTGGGTAATTATCCTTAATCTAATTTTCATTAACTATGGTTTCTGTGTAAATATTATTTGTAAGAGTTTAGTATACCTCTCAACCTCTTAGGAANCTATGGTTTCTGTGTAAATATTATTTGTAAGAGTTTAGTATACCTCTCAACCTCTTAGGAAAACAATACTTTCATATATACTGTGATTCAAATTTATTTTTTTGAGTATCATGACATTGTCAAAGATTTGGAAAAAAACTGAAATTAACATTTAAAAGGCGCCATTTCAGGTGTTGACCATTCGTTAGATGTGCATTCCATGTTTCCTTTCGGGTCCGTAGAAGAACTCCATTTAATTACGGCTGTTGCTTAAAACAACAGTTTCCTGGGTATTTTACCGATACGTGTATAACTTTCTTCCTCCAATTTAGAGTAAAAAGTATAGTGAGTCCGTATATTTCTCATCTAGTTACTTATCAATAACGTAATT
>NW_026103272.1:0-1020 GCF_025091365.1 Daktulosphaira vitifoliae
ATTATAATTTTAATATATTATTAAATTATATATTTATAAAATATATAAACACTCTTTTATAATTCTAAATGCACCTTAGGATACAGTAAAATTATCCCTAGTATGATAAAGAAACTTTAAATATTAGTTTTCCTGTAAAACACATTAGACGCTCTTCTACACCTTTTGTATTTCGTAATCAAATGGTATTTTTAAGAATATTATAAAAGCATTAGACATTTATAAACGTGTAGTTAAGCAAACAGTAAATGTATTGATTAACTAACTAGCTGATATTATTTTAAAATAACAAAATTAATTTAAATTAAAAATTGTCTTAGTTTTTAGTTAATTTTTTAAGTTATTTAAAAAATACTACATTTTTGTTAGGTACCCTTAATTTTTAAAAATACCCATTGTTCCGTGTACTTAAAGATATGACTTGGAATTCCGAACAAAATTAAATTTAAAATCACAAGTTTAAAGTATCACAAGCTGAAGGTTATTAGAGTCATCTGAATGAATCCATTAAAAAAAAACATGACAGTAATGCGATTTGATGAATCAGGATGAATTTGAAGCGGTTAGTCAATATCTGCGTATTAACGGCTCATTGACAATTAAATCTTTATAAACTATAACGTTTAATGTATTTTTAAGTTTACTACTATGTGGGAGTAGCGTGACACATAAAAAGCCATAACCTCGGACAACTATAGAGTAGTATCTATTACTAACGAATAATAGCAGTAGACTGAGACGAGGAACATAAAATTCTATGGTTATATGAGGCGATAGTCATTGTACTCGACAGTGGCGGCCGACCCAAACAAACCATAAAATTATATGTGGTATGCCGTTACTCCCTATTTGTATGAAGGTTGCTATTGTGCCACGGTAATAAGTTAACAGGGGAGAATGACACTTATACCGCCATCTATCCGAGACGGTTATCCATATCATTCAACAGCCAAATTATACATTAAGACAACTAGATCGCGTTCAGCCGGTACGTTTTTATTAGTAATAAAATTAATTTTT
>NW_026103273.1:0-328 GCF_025091365.1 Daktulosphaira vitifoliae
TTCGCCGTATTTAATACAGTCGTTGAAGGTTGGTTGGTTTACGAGCTTGCTTAGACGTTCGGGACTGGAGATTAGTTCAATACGGATGCGTTTCCGCATGTTCTCCATTGTTTTCCCTATAAAATGTAAAAAATTATCGAATAACCCACTTTAGCAATGAGCATGCACTGACCAAAGACGGCATTATTCATTAGTTTAAAAAATGCTATTTCAAAAGCATTTGCCGCCTTTTTCCGCATTTCAGTGTTCAACTCAATGTATGGTTTCAACCAAGCACTTTGTTGAAACTCTAAAACGCGGTGCACCTGCAGTACAAATATTTATATTA
>NW_026103273.1:640-1020 GCF_025091365.1 Daktulosphaira vitifoliae
AAATATTTCTAGAATATTCCTAGAATATTTATTTTTGATATTAAAATATTTCTAGAATATAACCAGAATATATTGAAATATTCTCATAATGTTCTCAGAATATACTTTGGCAGCGAATATTACATTCTCACAATATTTTAAAGGTATATTTCTAAAATATTATAAAAAATATATTGTGACTATATTTTTAAAATGTTTTATAAATATATTTAAAAAATGCAAAAAAATAGACCGCTACGCGGGATTTGAACCCTGTACTACTAACGCTTTGGACTCGTACTTGACCCATTGACCCATATGTTGCTTCGAAAGAAATAGGATAAAAAAGACTATTTAAGGTAGTTCAAATGGTTATTTGTCTGTTAAGTAATTTTTCTTGT
>NW_026103274.1:0-1020 GCF_025091365.1 Daktulosphaira vitifoliae
GTTCATTTATCAAATTCTGAAGAAGTTTCAGCTGAACTAATCAATTTAAAACCTTTTATGCCTTCAGAATTTTCTAGACTATCAAAATCTTTAGAGGAAGTTGAATTTGGAAGGCTGTAGAATTCAGATCTTTTCTCTTCTACTTTGGGCCTATAATTTTAAAAGGAAGACTAAAAAATCATCTTTACAATCATTTTATGCTCTTACACTGTGCTCTTCGACTTCTAATTAATCCTGAAGTATGTTATTTTCATAATTCTTAAGCAAAAAATTTCTTGAAGAATATTCTGACTTGTATGGACAGGAGTATGTGGGATACAATGTCTATAATTTAATACATATGACAGATTTTGTTTTATTTCATGGCGAATTAGATGCCTTTAGTGCATTCAAATATGAGAATTACTTTCAATTTTTTTAAAAAAATGGCAAAAACTTGAGGTATCCACTCCAAGATATATATAACAGAATCATCGAACAAGTTAATACTGATACCAAATGAACCCCTTAAATTATCCGATGTTGAAAAATGAAATGAAGTCTGCAAATCCAAATTAATCACACTCAAAAAAATTGATTCTTAAAAATTTTATAGTAAGTTCAACTAATATTAGTGACAAATATTTCATTTTAAAAAATCGAGAATTAGTAGAGGTTAATAAGATTATAAAAGATCTCAATGGTCAGATATCTATTGTTGTAACTCCATTAAATTATTCTGCAATATTTCAAAACCCTTTATCATGTTACTTAATAAAAATATTTTATTCTTATAATGAGCAACATTTAATACCCAAACAAATTAACTATAATTGTTAATGCGTAATCCAAAAAGAAGTTGGCCGCACGGTTTGTTGTCGCGTCGTTTAGATAAACTGACGAACACCACACAAAAAGAAAGANTAAACTGACGAACACCACACAAAAAGAAAGAGTTAGGTTCCACTTTCCGATTAAAGTATATCTTTATATATGCATATATATATATATCTATATTCTTATGCTTATGGGTACTGTACC
>NW_026103275.1:0-1020 GCF_025091365.1 Daktulosphaira vitifoliae
TTGGAGCACGTGGACTATCATTTTATTGATATTTTCCTTATCTTGAAAGTTCAGCAGTAATCATTTGTCATTTTATGTCCGAACTCGTTTTTCGTTGTCGTTAAAATTGCCTTAATCCATATATATATATATACACATAGGTTAACGCAATGGAAAGATACAGAATAATTATTTCATATGCATTTGACATTTTTACATTATAATAAAAATGATATTTCTATTGCTGTGTTTAGATGTATGTGTTCACTCGTATGTGTACCACAAAGAGATGACAATCTACTATCGGTGTACGCATGCGCATAGATCCCAGATAGGTACATGCGTAGGCTATTTCTTCTGTGGGGCCCGTTGGACGGGTGTCGTGGAGACACTACGAGGAAAGCGTGTGCTCGCTGGCGTCCTGGGGCGGTCACGCTGAGGGTTACAACAAGAGATCTATGATCAATGATAATTAATCATGTACCTGTTTTCAACACCTATTTGCCCCCGCCAACTGCATTAAGTACTGTATATATATCCGAAAAATAGTAATAATGGCATACTGTTTCAAATTATAAGCTCAAAAAGAAACACGTCGTCCCATTCAATCACCACAAAGTAATGTGAGTAGCTGCTTACATTTAGAGATTTTTCAGTTTTATTAGGTTAAGAGACGGAATTAAAAAACCTACCCATGGTAAAATTTTTATCTAGCGAAATATTTAATAAAAACCAAGTTCGTTTGCCTCAACTGCATTTACAATTGTCTCGGTAATAATAAAATGTCGCGGTTTTCCATGTAACATACGTTGCTATATGCCCACCCAGACTNTAAAATGTCGCGGTTTTCCATGTAACATACGTTGCTATATGCCCACCCAGACTGTGGTACTTGCACCTATATCGATTCGGCGGAGGATCATGACCTTACAGTATGTTATGAATCGTTTATCAAAATATCGTTGGACGGCGGATAGTTATAACGTGAATGATGAATCGGGTCGAAAGTAGATGTAACAGGTCACAAACGTTCTAATCGGA